>NW_027421961.1:300000-475043 GCF_037893015.1 Macrotis lagotis
AAGGCACGGTCAGGCGAGGCAAGGCTAAGGCACGACAACACAAGGCTAGGCAATGCACGGCAAGGCAAGGAAAGGGTAACACAAGGCAAGGCACGGTAAGGCGCGGCAAGGCTAAGGCACGACAACGCAAGGCTAGGCAATAAACGGAAGGCAAGCAAAGAGTAACGGAAGGCAAGGAAGGCAAGGGAAAGCAGGGGAAGGCAAGGGTAACGGAAGGAACGGCACGGTAAGGGGAAACAAGGCTAAGGCACGACAACGCAGGGCTAGCCAATGCACGGCAAGGAAAGGAAAGGGTAACGCAAGGCAAGGCACCGTTACGCGAGGCAAGGCTAAGGCACGACAACGCAAGGCTAGGCAATGCACGGAAGGCAAGCAAAGAGTAACGGAAGGCAAGGAAGGCAAGGGAAAGCAAGGCAAGGCAAGGGTAACGGAAGGAACGGCACGGCAAGGGGAAACAAGGCTAAGGCACGGCAACGCACGGCTAGGCAATGCACGGCCAGGCAAGGAAAGGGTAACGCAAGGCAAGGCACGGTCAGGCGAGGCAATTCTAAGGCACGACAACGCAAGGCTAGGCAATGCACGGCAAGGCAAGGAAAGGGTAACACAAGGCAAGGCACGGTAAGGCGCGGCAAGGCTAAGGCACGACAACGCAAGGCTAGGCAATAAACGGAAGGCAAGCAAAGAGTAACGGAAGGCAAGGAAGGCAAGGGAAAGCAGGGGAAGGCAAGGGTAACGGAAGGAACGGCACGGTAAGGGGAAACAAGGCTAAGGCACGACAACGCAGGGCTAGCCAATGCACGGCAAGGAAAGGAAAGGGTAACGCAATGCAAGGCACCGTTAGGCGAGGCAAGGCTAAGGCACGACAACGCAAGGCTAGGCAATGCACGGAAGGCAAGCAAAGAGTAACGGAAGGCAAGGAAGGCAAGGGAAAGCAAGGCAAGGCAAGGGTAACGGAAGGAACGGCACGGCAAGGGGAAACAAGGCTAAGGCACGGCAACGCACGGCTAGGCAATGCACGGCAAGGCAAGGAAAGGGTAATGCAAGGCAAGGCACTGTCAGGCGAGTCAAGGCTAAGGCAGGACAACGCAAGGCTAGGCAATGCACGGAAGGAAAGCAAAGAGTAACGGAAGGCAAGGAAAGGAAGGGAAAGCAAGGCAAGGTAAGGGTAACGCAAGGCAAGGCACGGTGAGGCAAGGCAAGGCTGATGCACGACAACGCACGGCTAGGCAATGCACGGCAAGGCAAGGAAAGGGTAACGCAAGGCAAGGCACGGTCAGGCGAGGCAAGGCTAAGGCACGACAACGCAAGGCTAGGCAATAAACGGAAGGCAAGCAAAGAGTAACGGAAGGCAAGGAAGGCAAGGGAAAGCAGGGGAAGGCAAGGGTAACGGAAGGAACGGCACGGTAAGTGGAAACAAGGCTAAGGCACGACAACGCAGGGCTAGCCAATGCACGGCAAGGAAAGGAAAGGGTAACGCAAGGCAAGGCACCGTTAGGCGAGGCAAGGCTAAGGCACGACAACGCAAGGCTAGGCAATGCACGGAAGGCAAGCAAAGAGTAACGGAAGGCAAGGAAGGCAAGGGAAAGCAAGGCAAGGCAAGGGTAACGGAAGGAACGGCACGGCAAGGGGAAACAAGGCTAAGGCACGGCAACGCACGGCTAGGCAATGCACGGCAAGGCAAGGAAAGGGTAAAGCAAGGCAAGGCACTGTCAGGCGAGTCAAGGCTAAGGCAGCACAACGCAAGGCTAGGCAATGCACGGAAGGAAAGCAAAGAGTAACGGAAGGCAAGGAAAGGAAGGGAAAGCAAGGCAAGGTAAGGGTAACGCAAGGCAAGGCACGGTGAGTGAAGGCAAGGCTGATGCACGACAACGCACGGCTAGGCAATTCACGGCAAGGCAAGGAAAGGGTAACGCAAGGCAAGGCACGGTCAGGCGAGGCAAGGCTAAGGCACGACAACGCAAGGCTAGGCAATGCACGGAAGGCAAGCAAAGAGTAACGGAAGGCAAGGAAGGCAAGGGAAAGCAGGGGAAGGCAAGGGTAGCGGAAGGAACGGCACGGTAAGGCAAAACAAGACTAAGGCACGACAACACAGGGCTAGGCAATGCAGGGCAAGGCAAGGAAAGGGTAACGCAAGGCAAGGCACGGTTTGGGGAGGCAAAGCTAATGCACGACAACGCAAGGCTAGGCAGTGCACGGCTAGGCAAGGAAAGAGTAACGGAAGGCAAGGAAGGCAAGGCAAAGCAAGGCAAGGCAAGGGTAACAGAAGGAACGGCACGGCAAGGGGAAACAAGGCTAAGGAACGGCAACGCACGGCTACGAAATGCACGGCAAGGCAAGGAAAGGGTAACGCAAGGCAAGGCACGGTGAGGCAAGGCAAGGCTGATGTACGACAACGCACGGCTAGGCAATGCACGGCAAGGCAAGGAAAGGGTAACGCAAGGCAAGGCACGGTCAGGCGAGGCAAGGCTAAGGCAAGACAACGCAAGGCTAGGCAATGCACGGCAAGGCACGGAAAGGGTAACGCAAGGCAAGGCACGGTGAGGCAAGGCAAGGCTAATGCACGACAACGCACGGCTAGGCAATGCACGGCAAGGCAAGGAAAGGGTAACGCAAGGCAAGGCACGGTCAGGCGAGGCAAGGCTAAGGCACGACAACAGAAGGCTAGGCAATGCACGGCAATGCAAGGAAAGGGTAACGCAAGGCAAGGCACGGTCAGGCGAGGCAAGGCTAAGGCACGACAATGCAAGGCTAGGCAATAAACGGAAGGCAAGCAAAGAGTAACGGAAGGCAAGGAAGGCAAGGGAAAGCAGGGGAAGGCAAGGGTAACGGAAGGAACGGCACGGCAAGGGGAAACAAGGCTAAGGCACGGCAACGCCCGGCTAGGCAATGCACGGCAAGGCAAGGAAAGGGTAACGCAAGGCAAGGCACTGTCAGGCGAGGCAAGGCTAAGGCACGACAACGCAAGGCTAGGCAATGCACGGAAGGAAAGCAAAGAGTAACGGAAGGCAATGAAAGGAAGGGAAAGCAAGGCAAGGTAAGGGTAACGCAAGGCAAGGCACGGTGAGGCAAGGCAAGGCTGATGCACGACAACGCACGGCTAGGCAATGCACGGCAAGGCAAGGAAAGGGTAACGCAAGGCAAGGCACGGTCAGGCGAGGCAAGGCTAAGGCACGACAATGCAAGGCTAGGCAATAAACGGAAGGCAAGCAAAGAGTAACGGAAGGCAAGGAAGGCAAGGGAAAGCAGGGGAAGGCAAGGGTAACGGAAGGAACGGCACGGTAAGTGGAAACAAGGCTAAGGCACGACAACGCAGGGCTAGCCAATGCACGGCAAGGAAAGGAAAGGGTAACGCAAGGCAAGGCACCGTTAGGCGAGGCAAGGCTAAGGCACGACAACGCAAGGCTAGGCAATGCACGGAAGGCAAGCAAAGAGTAACGGAAGGCAAGGAAGGCAAGGGAAAGCAAGGCAAGGCAAGGGTAACGGAAGGAACGGCACGGCAAGGGGAAAAAAGGCTAAGGGACGGCAACGCACGGCTAGGCAATGCACGGCAAGGCAAGGAAAGGGTAATGCAAGGCAAGGCACTGTCAGGCGAGTCAAGGCTAAGGCAGCACAACGCAAGGCTAGGCAATGCACGGAAGGAAAGCAAAGAGTAACGGAAGGCAAGGAAAGGAAGGGAAAGCAAGGCAAGGTAAGGGTAACGCAAGGCAAGGCACGGTGAGGGAAGGCAAGGCTGATGCACGACAACGCACGGCTAGGCAATTCACGGCAAGGCAAGGAAAGGGTAACGCAAGGCAAGGCATGCAAGGCTAAGGCACGACAACGCAAGGCTAGGCAATGCACGGAAGGCAAGCAAAGTGGAACGGAAGGCAAGGAAGGCTAGGGAAAGCAGGGGAAGGCAAGGGTAACGGAAGGAACGGCACGGTAAGGGCAAACAAGACTAAGGCACGACAACACAGGGCTAGGCAATGCAGGGCAAGGCAAGGAAATGGTAACGCAAGGCAAGGCACGGTTTGGGGAGGCAAAGCTAATGCACGACAACGCAAGGCTAGGCAGTGAACGGCTAGGCAAGGAAAGAGTAACGGAAGGAAAGGAAGGCAAGGCAAAGCAAGGCTAGGCAAGTGTAACAAAAGGCAAGGCACGGCAAGGGGAAACAAGGCTAAGGAACGGCAACGCACGGCTAGGCAATGCACGGCAAGGCAAGGAAAGGGTAACGCAAGGCAAGGCACGGTGAGGCAAGGCAAGGCTGATGCACGACAACGCACGGCTAGGCAATGCACGGCCAGGCAAGGAAAGGGTAACGCAAGGCAAGGCACGGTGAGGCAAGGCAAGGCTAAGGCAAGACAACGCAAGGCTAGGCAATGCACGGCAAGGCAAGGAAAGGGTAACGCAAGGCAAGGCACGGTGAGGCAAGGCAAGGCTGATGCACGACAACGCACGGCTAGGCAATGCACGGCAAGGCAAGGAAAGGGTAACGCAAGGCAAGGCACGGTCAGGCGAGGCAAGGCTAAGGCACGACAACGCAAGGCTAGGCAATGAACAGAAGGCAAGCAAAGAGTAACGGAAGGCAAGGAAGGCAAGGGAAAGCAGGGGAAGGCAAGGGTAACGAAAGGAACGGCACGGTAAGGGGAAACAAGGCTAAGGCACGACAACACAGGGCTAGGCAATGCACGGCAAGGCAAGGAAAGGGTAACGCAAGGCAAAGCACGGTGAGGCAAGACAAGGCAAATGCACGACAACGCACGGCTAGGCAATGCACGGCAAGGCAAGGAAAGGGTAACTCAAGGCAAGGCACGGTCAGGCGAGGCAAGGCTAAGGCACGACAACGCAAGGCTAGGCAATAAACGGAAGGCAAGCAAAGAGTAACGGAAGGCAAGGAAGGCAAGGGAAAGCAGGCGAAGGCAAGGGTAACGAAAGGAACGGCACGGTAAGGGGAAACAAGGCTAAGGCACGACAACACAGGGCTAGGCAATGCAGGGCAAGGCAAGGAAAGGGTAACGCAAGGCAAGGCACGGTTTGGGGAGGCAAAGCTAATGCACGACAACGCAAGGCTAGGCAGTGCACGGCTAGGCAAGGAAAGAGTAACGGAAGGCAAGGAAGGCAAGGCAAAGCAAGGCAAGGCAAGGGTAACAGAAGGAACGGCACGGCAGGGGGAAACAAGGCTAAGGAACGGCAACGCACGGCTACGAAATGCACGGCAAGGCAAGGAAAGGGTAACGCAAGGCAAGGCACGGTGAGGCAAGGCAAGGCTGATGCACGACAACGCACGGCTAGGCAATGCACGGCAAGGCAAGGAAAGGGTAACGCAAGGCAAGGCACCGTCAGGCGAGGCAAGGCTAAGGCAAGACAACGCAAGGCTAGGCAATGCACGGCAAGGCAAGGAAAGGGTAACGCAAGGCAAGGCACGGTGAGGCAAGGCAAGGCTGATGCACGACAACGCACGGCTAGGCAATGCACGGCAAGGCAAGGAAAGGGTAACGCAAGGCAAGGCACGGTCAGGCGAGGCAAGGCTAAGGCACGACAACACAAGGCTAGGCAATGCACGGCAAGGCAAGGAAAGGGTAACATAAGGCAAGGCACGGTAAGGCGCGGCAAGGCTAAGGCACGACAACGCAAGGCTAGGCAATAAACGGAAGGCAAGCAAAGAGTAACGGAAGGCAAGGAAGGCAAGGGAAAGCAGGGGAAGGCAAGGGTAACGGAAGGAACGGCACGGTAAGGGGAAACAAGGCTAAGGCACGACAACGCAGGGCTAGCCAATGCACGGCAAGGAAAGGAAAGGGTAACGCAAGGCAAGGCACCGTTACGCGAGGCAAGGCTAAGGCACGACATCGCAAGGCTAGGCAATGCACGGAAGGCAAGCAAAGAGTAACGGAAGGCAAGGAAGGCAAGGGAAAGCAAGGCAAGGCAAGGGTAACGGAAGGAACGGCACGGCAAGGGGAAACAAGGCTAAGGCACGGCAACGCACGGCTAGGCAATGCACGGCCAGGCAAGGAAAGGGTAACGCAAGGCAAGGCACTGTCAGGCGAGGCAATTCTAAGGCACGACAACGCAAGGCTAGGCAATGCACGGCAAGGCAAGGAAAGGGTAACACAAGGCAAGGCACGGTAAGGCGCGGCAAGGCTAAGGCACGACAACGCAAGGCTAGGCAATAAACGGAAGGCAAGCAAAGAGTAACGGAAGGCAAGGAAGGCAAGGGAAAGCAAGGCAAGGCAAGGGTAACGGAAGGAACGGCACGGCAAGGGGAAACAAGGCTAAGGCACGGCAACGCACGGCTAGGCAATGCACGGCAAGGCAAGGAAAGGGTAATGCAAGGCAAGGCACTGTCAGGCGAGTCAAGGCTAAGGCACGACAACGCAAGGCTAGGCAATGCACGGAAGGAAAGCAAAGAGTAACGGAAGGCAAGGAAAGGAAGGGAAAGCAAGGCAAGGTAAGGGTAACGCAAGGCAAGTCACGATGAGGGAAGGCAAGGCTGATGCACGACAACGCACGGCTATGCAATTCACGGCAAGGCAAGGAAAGGGTAACGCAAGGCAAGGCACGGTCAGGCGAGGCAAGGCTAAGGGACGACAACGCAAGGCTAGGCAATAAACGGAAGGCAAGCAAAGAGTAACGGAAGGCAAGGAAGGCAAGGGAAAGCAGGGGAAGGCAAGGGTAACGGAAGGAACGGCACGGTAAGTGGAAACAAGGCTAAGGCACGACAACGCAGGGCTAGCCAATGCACGGCAAGGAAAGGAAAGGGTAACGCAAGGCAAGGCACCGTTAGGCGAGGCAAGGCTAAGGCACGACAACGCAAGGCTAGGCAATGCACGGAAGGCAAGCAAAGAGTAACGGAAGGCAAGGAAGGCAAGGGAAAGCAAGGCAAGGCAAGGGTAACGGAAGGAACGGCACGGCAAGGGGAAACAAGGCTAAGGCACGGCAACGCACGGCTAGGCAATGCACGGCAAGGCAAGGAAAGGGTAAAGCAAGGCAAGGCACTGTCAGGCGAGGCAAGGCTAAGGCACGACAACGCAAGGCTAGGCAATGCACGGAAGGAAAGCAAAGAGTAACGGAAGGCAAGGAAAGGAAGGGAAAGCAAGGCAAGGTAAGGGTAACGCAAGGCAAGGCACGGTGAGTGAAGGCAAGGCTGATGCACGACAACGCACGGCTAGGCAATTCACGGCAAGGCAAGGAAAGGGTAACGCAAGGCAAGGCACGGTCAGGCGAGGCAAGGCTAAGGCACGACAACGCAAGGCTAGGCAATGCACGGAAGGCAAGCAAAGAGGAACGGAAGGCAAGGAAGGCTACGGAAAGCAGGGGAAGGCAAGGGTAGCGGAAGGAACGGCACGGTAAGGGCAAACAAGACTAAGGCACGACAACACAGGGCTAGGCAATGCAGGGCAAGGCAAGGAAATGGTAACGCAAGGCAAGGCACGGTTTGGGGAGGAAAAGCTAATGCACGACAACGCAAGGCTAGGCAGTGCACGGCTAGGCAAGGAAAGAGTAACGGAAGGCAAGGAAGGCAAGGCAAAGCAAGGCAAGGCAAGGGTAACAGAAGGAACGGCACGGCAAGGGGAAACAAGGCTAAGGAACGGCAACGCACGGCTACGAAATGCACGGCAAGGCAAGGAAAGGGTAACGCAAGGCAAGGCACGGTGAGGCAAGGCAAGGCTGATGCACGACAACGCACGGCTAGGCAATGCACGGCAAGGCAAGGAAAGGGTAACGCAAGGAAAGGCACGGTCAGGCGAGGCAAGGCTAAGGCAAGACAACGCAAGGCTAGGCAATGCACGGCAAGGCACGGAAAGGGTAACGCAAGGCAAGGCACGGTGAGGCAAGGCAAGGCTGATGCACGACAACGCACGGCTAGGCAATGCACGGCAAGGCAAGGAAAGGGTAACGCAAGGCAAGGCACGGCAAGGCAAGGCAAGGCTAAGGCACGACAACAGAAGGCTAGGCAATGCACGGCAAGGCAAGGAAACGGTAACGGAAGGCAAGGCACGGTCAGGCGAGGCAAGGCTAAGGCACGACAACAGAAGGCTAGGCAATGCACGGCAAGGCAAGGAAAGGGTAACGCAAGGCAAGGCAAGGCAAGGCGCGGCAAGGCTAAGGCACGACAACGCAAGGCTAGGCAATAAACGGAAGGCAAGCAAAGAGTAACGGAAGGCAAGGAAGGCAAGGGAAAGCAGGCGAAGGCAAGGGTAACGAAAGGAACGGCACGGTAAGGGGAAACAAGGCTAAGGCACGACAACACAGGGCTAGGCAATGCAGGGCAAGGCAAGGAAAGGGTAACGCAAGGCAAGGCACGGTTTGGGGAGGCAAAGCTAATGCACGACAACGCAAGGCTAGGCAGTGCACGGCTAGGCAAGGAAAGAGTAACGGAAGGCAAGGAAGGCAAGGCAAAGCAAGGCAAGGCAAGGGTAACAGAAGGAACGGCACGGCAGGGGGAAACAAGGCTAAGGAACGGCAACGCACGGCTACGAAATGCACGGCAAGGCAAGGAAAGGGTAACGCAAGGCAAGGCACGGTGAGGCAAGGCAAGGCTGATGCACGACAACGCACGGCTAGGCAATGCACGGCAAGGCAAGGAAAGGGTAACGCAAGGCAAGGCACCGTCAGGCGAGGCAAGGCTAAGGCAAGACAACGCACGGCTAGGCAATGCACGGCAAGGCAAGGAAAGGGTAACGCAAGGCAAGGCACGGTGAGGCAAGGCAAGGCTGATGCACGACAACGCACGGCTAGGCAATGCACGGCAAGGCAAGGAAAGGGTAACGCAAGGCAAGGCACGGTCAGGCGAGGCAAGGCTAAGGCACGACAACACAAGGCTAGGCAATGCACGGCAAGGCAAGGAAAGGGTAACGCAAGGCAAGGCACGGTAAGGCGCGGCAAGGCTAAGGCACGACAACGCAAGGCTAGGCAATAAACGGAAGGCAAGCAAAGTGTAACGGAAGGCAAGGAAGGCAAGGGAAAGCAAGGGAAGGCAAGGGTAACGGAAGGAACGGCACGGTAAGGGGAAACAAGGCTAAGGCACGACAACGCAGGGCTAGCCAATGCACGGCAAGGCAAGGAAAGGGTAACGCAAGGCAAGGCACCGTTACGCGAGGCAAGGCTAAGGCACGACAACGCAAGGCTAGGCAATGCACGGAAGGCAAGCAAAGAGTAACGGAAGGCAAGGAAGGCAAGGGAAAGCAAGGCAAGGCAAGGGTAACGGAAGGAACGGCACGGTAAGGGGAAACAAGGCTAAGGCACGGCAACGCACGGCTAGGCAATGCACGGCCAGGCAAGGAAAGGGTAACGCAAGGCAAGGCACGGTGAGGCAAGGCAAGGCAAATGCACGACAACGCACGGCTAGGCAATGCACGGCAAGGGAAGGAAAGGGTAACGCAAGGCAAGGCACGGTCAGGCGAGGCAAGGCTAAGGCACGACAACGCAAGGCTAGGCAATGAACGGAAGGCAAGCAAAGAGTAACGGAAGGCAAGGAAGGCAAGGGAAAGCAAGGGAAGGCAAGGGCAACGAAAGGAACGGCACGGTAAGGGGAAACAAAGCTAAGGCACGACAATGCAGGGCTAGGCAATGCACGGCAAGGCAAGGAAAAGGTAACGCAAGGCAAAGCACGGTGAGGCAAGACAAGGCAAATGCACGACAACGCACGGCTAGGCAATGCACGGCAAGGCAAGGAAAGGGTAACTCAAGGCAAGGCACGGTCAGGCGAGGCAAGGCTAAGGCACGACAACGCAAGGCTAGGCAATGCACGGAAGGCAAGCAAAGAGTAACGGAAGGCAAGGAAGGCAAGGGAAAGCAGGGGAAGGCAAGGGTAACGAAAGGAACGGCACGGTAAGGGGAAACAAGGCTAAGGCACGACAACACAGGGCTAGGCAATGCAGGGCAAGGCAAGGAAAGGGTAACGCAAGGCAAGGCACGGTTTGGGGAGGCAAAGCTAATGCACGACAACGCAAGGCTAGGCAGTGCACGGCTAGGCAAGGAAAGAGTAACGGAAGGCAAGGAAGGCAAGGCAAAGCAAGGCAAGGCAAGGGTAACAGAAGGAACGGCACGGCAAAGGGAAGGCAAGGCTAAGGAACAACGCACGGCTAGGAAATGCACGGCAAGGCAAGGAAAGGGTAACGCAAGGCAAGGCACGGTGAGGCAAGGCAAGGCTGATGCACGACAACGCACGGCTAGGCAATGCACGGCAAGGCAAGGAAAGGGTAACGCAAGGCAAAGGTCAGGCGAGGCAAGGCTAAGGCAAGACAACGCAAGGCTAGGCATGCACGGCAAGGCAAGGAAAGGGTAACGCAAGGCAAGGCACGGTGAGGCAAGGCAAGGCTGATGCACGACAACGCACGGCTAGGCAATGCACGGCAAGGCAAGGAAAGGGTAACGCAAGGCAAGGCACGGTCAGGCGAGGCAAGGCTAAGGCACGACAACACAAAGCTAGGCAATGCACGGCAAGGCAAGCAAAGAGTAACGGAAGGCAAGGAAGGCAAGGGAAAGCAAGGCAAGGCAAGGGTAACGGAAGGAACGGCACGGCAAGGGGAAACAAGGCTAAGGCACGACAACGCACGGTTAGGCAATGCACGGCAAGGCAAGGAAAGGGTAAAGCAAGGGAAGGCACGGTCAGGCGAGTCAAGGCTAAGGCACGACAACGCAAGGCTAGGCAATGCACGGAAGGAAAGCAAAGAGTAACGGAACGCAAGGAAAGGAAGGGAAAGCAAGGCAAGGTAAGGGTAACGCAAGGCAAGGCACGGTGAGTGAAGGCAAGGCTGATGCACGACAACGCACGGCTAGGCAATTCACGGCAAGGCAAGGAAAGGGTAACGCAAGGCAAGGCACGGTCAGGCGAGGCAAGGCTAAGGCACGACAACGCAAGGCTAGGCAATGCACGGAAGGCAAGCAAAGAGGAACGGAAGGCAAGGAAGGCTACGGAAAGCAGGGGAAGGCAAGGGTAGCGGAAGGAACGGCACGGTAAGGGCAAACAAGACTAAGGCACGACAACACAGGGCTAGGCAATGCAGGGCAAGGCAAGGAAATGGTAACGCAAGGCAAGGCACGGTTTGGGGAGGCAAAGCTAATGCACGACAACGCAAGGCTAGGCAGTGCACGGCTAGGCAAGGAAAGAGTAACGGAAGGCAAGGAAGGCAAGGCAAAGCAAGGCAAGGCAAGGGTAACAGAAGGAACGGCACGGCAAGGGGAAACAAGGCTAAGGAACGGCAACGCACGGCTACGAAATGCACGGCAAGGCAAGGAAAGGGTAACGCAAGGCAAGGCACGGTGAGGCAAGGCAAGGCTGATGCACGACAACGCACGGCTAGGCAATGCACGGCAAGGCAAGGAAAGGGTAACGCAAGGAAAGGCACGGTCAGGCAAGGCAAGGCTAAGAAGGCAAGGGAATGAAAGGCAAGGCAATGCACGGCAAGGCAAGGAAAGGGTAACGCAAGGCAAGGCACGGTGAGGCAAGGCAAGGCTAAGGAACGGCAACGCACGGCTAGGCAATGCACGGGAAGGCAAGGAAAGGGTAACGCAAGGCAAGGCACGGTCAGGCGAGGCAAGGCTAAGGCACGACAACAGAAGGCTAGGCAATGCACGGCAAGGCAAGGAAAGGGTAACGCAAGGCAAGGCACGGTCAGGCGAGGCAAGGCTAAGGCACGACAACACAGGGCTCTAGGCAATGCACGGCAATGCAAGGAAAGGGTAACGCAAGGCAAGGCAAGGCAAGGCGCGGCAAGGCTAAGGCACGACAACGCAAGGCTAGGCAATAAACGGAAGGCAAGCAAAGAGTAACGGAAGGCAAGGAAGGCAAGGGAAAGCAGGCGAAGGCAAGGGTAACGAAAGGAACGGCACGGTAAGGGGAAACAAGGCTAAGGCACGACAACGCACGGCTAGGCAATGCACGGCAAGGCAAGGAAAGGGTAACGCAAGGCAAGGCACGGTCAGGCGAGGCAAGGCTAAGGCACGACAACGCAAGGCTAGGCAATGCACGGAAGGCAAGCAAAGAGTAACGGAAGGCAAGGAAGGCAAGGGAAAGCAAGGCAAGGCAAGGGTAACAGAAGGAACGGCACGGCAGGGGGAAACAAGGCTAAGGCACGACAACGCACGGCTACGCAATGCACGGCAAGGCAAGGAAAGGGTAACGCAAGGCAAGGCACGGTGAGGCGAGGCAAGGCTAAGGCACGACAACGCAAGGCTAGGCAATGCACGGCAAGGCAAGGAAAGGGTAACGCAAGGCAAGGCACCGTCAGGCGAGGCAAGGCTAAGGCAAGACAACGCAAGGCTAGGCAATGCACGGCAAGGCAAGGAAAGGGTAACGCAAGGCAAGGCACGGTGAGGCAAGGCAAGGCTGATGCACGACAACGCACGGCTAGCCCATGCACGGCAAGGCAAGGAAAGGGTAACGCAAGGCAAGGCACGGTCAGGCGAGGCAAGGCTAAGGCACGACAACACAAGGCTAGGCAATGCACGGCAAGGCAAGGAAAGGGTAACACAAGGCAAGGCACGGTAAGGCGCGGCAAGGCTAAGGCACGACAACGCAAGGCTAGGCAATAAACGGAAGGCAAGCAAAGAGTAACGGAAGGCAAGGAAGGCAAGGGAAAGCAGGGGAAGGCAAGGGTAACGGAAGGAACGGCACGGTAAGGGGAAACAAGGCTAAGGCACGACAACGCAGGGCTAGCCAAGGCACGGCAAGGAAAGGAAAGGGTAACGCAAGGCAAGGCACCGTTACGCGAGGCAAGGCTAAGGCACGACAACGCAAGGCTAGGCAATGCACGGAAGGCAAGCAAAGAGTAACGGAAGGCAAGGAAGGCAAGGGAAAGCAAGGCAAGGCAAGGGTAACGGAAGGAACGGCACGGTAAGGGGAAACAAGGCTAAGGCACGGCAACGCACGGCTAGGCAATGCACGGCCAGGCAAGGAAAGGGTAACGCAAGGCAAGGCACGGTGAGGCAAGGCAAGGCAAATGCACGACAACGCACGGCTAGGCAATGCACGGCAAGGGAAGGAAAGGGTAACGCAAGGCAAGGCACGGTCAGGCGAGGCAAGGCTAAGGCACGACAACGCAAGGCTAGGCAATGAACGGAAGGCAAGCAAAGAGTAACGGAAGGCAAGGAAGGCAAGGGAAAGCAAGGGAAGGCAAGGGCAACGAAAGGAACGGCACGGTAAGGGGAAACAAAGCTAAGGCACGACAATGCAGGGCTAGGCAATGCACGGCAAGGCAAGGAAAAGGTAACGCAAGGCAAAGCACGGTGAGGCAAGACAAGGCAAATGCACGACAACGCACGGCTAGGCAATGCACGGCAAGGCAAGGAAAGGGTAACTCAAGGCAAGGCACGGTCAGGCGAGGCAAGGCTAAGGCACGACAACGCAAGGCTAGGCAATGCACGGAAGGCAAGCAAAGAGTAACGGAAGGCAAGGAAGGCAAGGGAAAGCAGGGGAAGGCAAGGGTAACGAAAGGAACGGCACGGTAAGGGGAAACAAGGCTAAGGCACGACAACACAGGGCTAGGCAATGCAGGGCAAGGCAAGGAAAGGGTAACGCAAGGCAAGGCACGGTTTGGGGAGGCAAAGCTAATGCACGACAACGCAAGGCTAGGCAGTGCACGGCTAGGCAAGGAAAGAGTAACGGAAGGCAAGGAAGGCAAGGCAAAGCAAGGCAAGGCAAGGGTAACAGAAGGAACGGCACGGCAAAGGGAAACAAGGCTAAGGAACGGCAACGCACGGCTACGAAATGCACGACAAGGCAAGGAAAGGGTAACGCAAGGCAAGGCACGGTGAGGCAAGGCAAGGCTGATGCACGACAATGCACGGCTAGGCAATGCACGGCAAGGCAAGGAAAGGGTAACGCAAGGCAAGGCACGGTCAGGCGAGGCAAGGCTAAGGCAAGACAACGCAAGGCTAGGCAATGCACGGCAAGGCAAGGAAAGGGTAACGCAAGGCAAGGCACGGTGAGGCAAGGCAAGGCTGATGCACGACAACGCACGGCTAGGCAATGCACGGCAAGGCAAGGAAAGGGTAACGCAAGGCAAGGCACGGTCAGGCGAGGCAAGGCTAAGGCACGACAACCCAAGGCTAGGCAATGCACGGCAAGGCAAGGAAAGGGTAACGCAAGGCAAGGCACGGTAAGGCGCGGCAAGGCTAAGGCACGACAACGCAAGGCTAGGCAATAAACGGAAGGCAAGCAAAGAGTAACGGAAGGCAAGGAAGGCAAGGGAAAGCAGGGGAAGGCAAGGGTAACGGAAGGAACGGCACGGCAAGGGGAAACAAGGCTAAGGCACGGCAACGCACGGCTAGGCAATGCACGGCAAGGCAAGGAAAGGGTAACGCAAGGCAAGGCACTGTCAGGCGAGGCAAGGCTAAGGCACGACAACGCAAGGCTAGGCAATGCACGGAAGGAAAGCAAAGAGTAACGGAAGGCAATGAAAGGAAGGGAAAGCAAGGCAAGGTAAGGGTAACGCAAGGCAAGGCACGGTGAGGCAAGGCAAGGCTGATGCACGACAACGCACGGCTAGGCAATTCACGGCAAGGCAAGGAAAGGGTAACGCAAGGCAAGGCACGGTCAGGCGAGGCAAGGCTAAGGCACCACAACGCAAGGCTAGGCAATGCACGGAAGGCAAGGAAGGCTAGGGAAAGCAGGGAAAGGCAAGGGTAACGGAAGGAATGGCACGGTAAGGGCAAACAAGACTAAGGCACGACAACACAGGGCTAGGCAATGCAGGGCAAGGCAAGGAAATGGTAACGCAAGGCAAGGCACGGTTTGGGGAGGCAAAGCTAATGCACGACTACGCAAGGCTAGGCAGTGCACGGCTAGGCAAGGAAAGAGTAACGGAAGGAAAGGAAGGCAAGGCAAAGCAAGGCAAGGCAAGTGTAACAAAAGGCAAGGCACGGCAAGGGGAAACAAGGCTAAGGAACGGCAACGCACGGCTACGCAATGCACGGCCAGGCAAGGAAAGGGTAACGCAAGGCAAGGCACGGTAAGGCAAGACAAGGCTAATGCACGACAACGCACGGCTAGGCAATGCACGGCCAGGCAAGGAAAGGGTAACGCAAGGCAAGGCAGGGTGAGGCAAGGCAAGGCAAATGCACGACAACGCACGGCTAGGCAATGCACGGCAAGGCAAGGAAAGGGTAACGCAAGGCAAGGCACGGTCAGGCGAGGCAAGGCTAAGGCACGACAACGCAAGGCTAGGCAATGAACGGAAGGCAAGCAAAGAGTAACGGAAGTCAAGGAAGGCAAGGGAAAGCAAGGGAAGGCAAGGGCAACGAAAGGAACGGCACGGTAGGGGGAAACAAAGCTAAGGCACGACAATGCAGGGCTAGGCAATGCACGGCAAGGCAAGGAAAGGGTAACGCAAGGCAAAGCACGGTGAGGCAAGACAAGGCAAATGCACGACAACGCACGGCTAGGCAATGCACGGCAAGGCAAGGAAAGGGTAACTCAAGGCAAGGCACGGTCAGGCGAGGCAAGGCTAAGGCACGACAACGCAAGGCTAGGCAATGCACGGAAGGCAAGCAAAGAGTAACGGAAGGCAAGGAAGGCAAGGGAAAGCAGGGGAAGGCAAGGGTAACGAAAGGAACGGCACGGTAAGGGGAAACAAGGCTAAGGCACGACAACACAGGGCTAGGCAATGCAGGGCAAGGCAAGGAAAGGGTAACGCAAGGCAAGGCACGGTTTGGGGAGGAAGGCGAATGCACGACAACGCAAGGCTAGGCAATGCACGGAAGGCAAGCAAAGAGTAACGGAAGGTAAGGAAAGCAAGGGAAAGCAAGGCAAGGCAAGGGTAACAGAAGGAACGGCACGGCAAGGGGAAACAAGGCTAAGGCACGGCAACGCACGGCTAGGCAATGCACGGCAAGGCAAGGAAAGGGTAACGCAAGGCAAGGCACGGTGAGGCAAGGCAAGGCTGATGCACGACAACGCACGGCTAGGCTATGCACGGCAAGGCAAGGAAAGGGTAACGCAAGGCAAGGTACCGTTACGCGAGGCAAGGCTAAGGAACGACAACGCAAGGCTAGGCAGTGCACGGAAGGCAAGCAAAGAGTAACGGAAGGCAAGGAAGGCAAGGGAAAGCAAGGCAAGGCAAGGGTAACGGAAGGAACGGCACGGCAAGGGGAAACAAGGCTAAGGCACGGCAACGCACGGCTAGGCAATGCACGGCAAGGCAAGGAATGGGTAACGCAAGGCAAGGCACTGCCAGGCGAGGCAAGGCTAAGGCAGGACAACGCAAGGCTAGGCAATGCACGGAAGGAAAGCAAAGAGTAACGGAAGGCAATGAAAGTAAGGGAAAGCAAAGCAAGGTAAGGGTAACGCAAGGCAAGGCACGGTGAGGCAAGGCAAGGCTGATGCACGACAACGCAAGGCTAGGCAATGCACGGAAGGCAAGCAAAGAGTAACGGAAGGCAAGGAAGGCAAGGGAAAGCAGGGGAAGGCAAGGGTAACGAAAGGAACGGCACGGTAAGGGGAAACAAGGCTAAGGCACGACAACACAGGGCTAGGCAATGCAGGGCAAGGCAAGGAAAGGGTAACGCAAGGCAAGGCACGGTTTGGGGAGGCAAAGCTAATGCACGACAACGCAAGGCTAGGCAGTGCACGGCTAGGCAAGGAAAGAGTAACGGAAGGCAAGGAAGGCAAGGCAAAGCAAGGCAAGGCAAGGGTAACAGAAGGAACGGCACGGCAAAGGGAAACAAGGCTAAGGAACGGCAACGCACGGCTACGAAATGCACGGCAAGGCAAGGAAAGGGTAACGCAAGGCAAGGCACGGTGAGGCAAGGCAAGGCTGATGCACGACAATGCACGGCTAGGCAATGCACGGCAAGGCAAGGAAAGGGTAACGTAAGGCAAGGCACGGTCAGGCGAGGCAAGGCTAAGGCAAGACAACGCAAGGCTAGGCAATGCACGGCAAGGCAAGGAAAGGGTAACGCAAGGCAAGGCACGGTGAGGCAAGGCAAGGCTGATGCACGACAACGCACGGCTAGGCAATGCACGGCAAGGCAAGGAAAGGGTAACGCAAGGCAAGGCACGGTCAGGCGAGGCAAGGCTAAGGCACGACAACACAAGGCTAGGCAATGCACGGCAAGGCAAGGAAAGGGTAACGCAAGGCAAGGCACGGTAAGGCGCGGCAAGGCTAAGGCACGACAACGCAAGGCTAGGCAATAAACGGAAGGCAAGCAAAGAGTAACGGAAGGCAAGGAAGGCAAGGGAAAGCAGGGGAAGGCAAGGGTAACGGAAGGAACGGCACGGCAAGGGGAAACAAGGCTAAGGCACGGCAACGCACGGCTAGGCAATGCACGGCAAGGCAAGGAAAGGGTAACGCAAGGCAAGGCACTGTCAGGCGAGGCAAGGCTAAGGCACGACAACGCAAGGCTAGGCAATGCACGGAAGGAAAGCAAAGAGTAACGGAAGGCAATGAAAGGAAGGGAAAGCAAGGCAAGGTAAGGGTAACGCAAGGCAAGGCACGGTGAGGCAAGGCAAGGCTGATGCACGACAACGCACGGCTAGGCAATTCACGGCAAGGCAAGGAAAGGGTAACGCAAGGCAAGGCACGGTCAGGCGAGGCAAGGCTAAGGCACCACAACGAAAGGCTAGGCAATGCACGGAAGGCAAGGAAGGCAAGGGAAAGCAGGGAAAGGCAAGGGTAACGGAAGGAATGGCACGGTAAGGGCAAACAAGACTAAGGCACGACAACACAGGGCTAGGCAATGCAGGGCAAGGCAAGGAAATGGTAACGCAAGGCAAGGCACGGTTTGGGGAGGCAAAGCTAATCCACGACAACGCAAGGCTAGGCAGTGCACGGCTAGGCAAGGAAAGAGTAACGGAAGGAAAGGAAGGCAAGGCAAAGCAAGGCAAGGCAAGTGTAACAAAAGGCAAGGCACGGCAAGGGGAAACAAGGCTAAGGAACGGCAACGCACGGCTAGGCAATGCACGGCAAGGCAAGGAAAGGGTAACTCAAGGCAAGGCACGGTCAGGCGAGGCAAGGCTAAGGCACGACAACGCAAGGCTAGGCAATGCACGGAAGGCAAGCAAAGAGTAACGGAAGGCAAGGAAGGCAAGGGAAAGCAGGGGAAGGCAAGGGTAACGAAAGGAACGGCACGGTAAGGGGAAACAAGGCTAAGGCACGACAACACAGGGCTAGGCAATGCAGGGCAAGGCAAGGAAAGGGTAACGCAAGGCAAGGCACGGTCAGGCGAGGCAAGGCGAATGCACGACAACGCAAGGCTAGGCAATGCACGGAAGGCAAGCAAAGAGTAACGGAAGGTAAGGAAGGCAAGGGAAAGCAAGCCAAGGCAAGGGTAACAGAAGGAACGTCACGGCAAGGGGAAACAAGGCTAAGGCACGGCAACGCACGGCTAGGCAATGCACGGCAAGGCAAGGAAAGGGTAACGCAAGGCAAGGCACGGTGAGGCAAGGCAAGGCTGATGCACGACAACGCACGGCTAGGCAATGCACGGCAAGGCAAGGAAAGGGTAACGCAAGGCAAGGCACGGTCAGGCGAGGCAAGGCTAAGGAACGACAACGCAAGGCTAGGCAGTGCACGGAAGGCAAGCAAAGAGTAACGGAAGGCAAGGAAGGCAAGGGAAAGCAAGGCAAGGCAAGGGTAACGGAAGGAACGGCACGGCAAGGGGAAACAAGGCTAAGGCACGACAACGCACGGCTAGGCAATGCACGGCAAGGCAAGGAAAGGGTAACGCAAGGCAAGGCACTGCCAGGCGAGGCAAGGCTAAGGCACGACAACGCAAGGCTAGGCAATGCACGGAAGGCAAGCAAAGAGTAACGGAAGGCAATGAAAGTAAGGGAAAGCAAAGCAAGGTAAGGGTAACGCAAGGCAAGGCACGGTGAGGCAAGGCAAGGCTGATGCACGACAACGCACGGCTAGGCAATTCACGGCAAGGCAAGGAAAGGGTAACGCAAGGCAAGGCACGGTCAGGCGAGGCAAGGCTAAGGCACGACAACGCAAGGCTAGGCAATGCACGGAAGGCAAGCAAAGAGGAACGGAAGGCAAGGAAGGCTAGGGAAAGCAGGGAAAGGCAAGGGTAACGGAAGGAACGGCACGGTAAGGGCAAACAAGACTAAGGCACGACAACACAGGGCTAGGCAATGCAGGGCAAGGCAAGGAAATGGTAACTCAAGGCAAGGCACGGTTTGGGGAGGCAAAGCTAATGCACGACAACGCAAGGCTAGGCAGTGCACGGCTAGGCAAGGAAAGAGTAACGGAAGGAAAGGAAGGCAAGGCAAAGCAAGGCAAGGCAAGTGTAACAAAAGGCAAGGCACGGCAAGGGGAAACAAGGCTAAGTAACGGCAACGCACGGCTATGCAATGCACGGCCAGGCAAGGAAAGGGTAACGCAAGGCACGGCACGGTAAGGCAAGACAAGGCTAATGCACGACAATGCACGGCTAGGCAATGCACGGCCAGGCAAGGAAAGGGTAACGCAAGGCAAGGCACGGTGAGGCAAGGCAAGGCAAATGCACGACAACGCACGGCTAGGCAATGCACGGCAAGGGAAGGAAAGGGTAACGCAAGGCAAGGCACGGTCAGGCGAGGCAAGGCTAAGGCACGACAACGCAAGGCTAGGCAATGAACGGAAGGCAAGCAAAGAGTAACGGAAGGCAAGGAAGGCAAGGGAAAGCAAGGGAAGGCAAGGTCAACGAAAAGAACGGCACGGTAAGGGGAAACAAAGCTAAGGCACGACAATGCAGGGCTAGGCAATGCACGGCAAGGCAAGGAAAGGGTAACGCAAGGCAAAGCACGGTGAGGCAAGACAAGGCAAATGCACGACAACGCACGGCTAGGCAATGCACGGCAAGGCAAGGAAAGGGTAACTCAAGGCAAGGCACGGTCAGGCGAGGCAAGGCTAAGGCACGACAACGCAAGGCTAGGCAATGCACGGAAGGCAAGCAAAGAGTAACTGAAGGCAAGGAAGGCAAGGGAAAGCAGGGGTAGGCAAGGGTAACGAAAGGAACGGCACGGTAAGGGGAAACAAGGCTAAGGCACGACAACACAGGGCTAGGCAATGCAGGGCAAGGCAAGCAAAGGGTAACGCAAGGCAAGGCACGGTTTGGGGAGGAAGGCGAATGCACGACAACGCAAGGCTAGGCAATGCACGGAAGGCAAGCAAAGAGTAACGGAAGGCAAGGAAGGCAAGGGAAAGCAAGGCAAGGCAAGGGTAACAGATGGAACGGCACGGCAAGGGGAAACAAGGCTAAGGCACGGCAACGCACGGCTAGGCAATGCACGGCAAGGCAAGGAAAGGGTAACGCAAGGCAAGGCACGGTGAGGCAAGGCAAGGCTGATGCACGACAACGCACGGCTAGGCAATGCACGGCAAGGCAAGGAAAGGGTAACGCAAGGCAAGGCACGGTCAAGCGAGGCAAGGCTAAGGCACGACAACGCAAGGCTAGGCAATGCACGGCAAGGCAAGGAAAGGGTAACGTAAGGCAAGGCACGGTAAGGCGCGGCAAGGCTAAGGCACGACAACGCAAGGCTAGGCAATAAACGGAAGGCAAGCAAAGAGTAACGGAAGGCAAGGAAGGCAAGGGAAAGCAAGGGAAGGCAAGGGTAACGGAAGGAACGGCACGGTAAGGGGAAACAAGGCTAAGGCACGACAACGCAGGGCTAGCCAATGCACGGCAAGGAAAGGAAAGGGTAACGCAAGGCAAGGCACCGTTAGGCGAGGCAAGGCTAAGGCACGACAACGCAGGGCTAGCCAATGCACGGCAAGGAAAGGAAAGAGTAACGCAAGGCAAGGCACCGTTACGCGAGGCAAGGCTCAGGCACGACAACGCAAGTCTAGGCAATGCACGGAAGGCAAGCAAAGAGTAACGGAAGGCAAAGAAGGCAAGGGAAAGCAAGGCAAGGCAAGGGTAACGGAAGGAACGGCACGGCAAGGGGAAACAAGGCTAAGGCACGGCAACGCACGGCTAGGCAATGCACGGCCAGGCAAGGAAAGGGTAACGCAAGGCAAGGCACTGTCAGGCGAGGCAAGGCTAAGGCACGACAACGCAAGGCTAGGCAATGCACGGAAGGAAAGCAAAGAGTAACGGAAAGCAATTAAAGGAAGGGAAAGCAAGGCAAGGTAAGGGTAACGCAAGGCAAGGCACGGTGAGGCAAGGCAAGGCTGATGCACGACAACGCACGGCTAGGCAATTCACGGCAAGGCAAGGAAAGGGTAACGCAAGGCAAGGCACGGTCAGGCGAGGCAAGGCTAAGGCACGACAACGCAAGGCTAGGCAATGCACGGAAGGCAAGCAAAGAGGAACGGAAGGCAAGGAAGTCTAGGGAAAGCAGGGAAAGGCAAGGGTAACGGAAGGAACGGCACGGTAAGGGCAAACAAGACTAAGGCACGACAACACAGGGCTAGGCAATGCAGGGCAAGGCAAGGCACGGTTTGGGGAGGCAAAGCTAATGCACGACAACGCAAGGCTAGGCACTGCACGGCTAGGCAAGGAAAGAGTAACGGAAGGAAAGGAAGGCAAGGCAAAGCAAGGCAAGGCAAGTGTAACAAAAGGCAAGGCACGGCAAGGGGAAACAAGGCTAAGGAACGGCAACGCACGGCTACGCAATGCACGGCCAGACAAGGAAAGGGTAACGCAAGGCAAGGCACGGTAAGGCAAGACAAGGCTAATGCACGACAACGCACGGCTAGGCAATGCACGGCAAGGTAAGGAAAGGGTAACGCAAGGCAAGTCACGGTGAGGCAAGGCAAGGCAAAGGCACGACAACGCACGGTTAGGCAATGCACGGCAAGGCAAAGAAAGGGTAAAGCAAGGGAAGGAACGGTCACGCGAGGCAAGGCTAAGGCACGACAACGCAAGGCTAGGCAACGCACGGAAGGCAAGCAAAGAGAAACGGAAGGCAAGGAAGGCAAGGGAAAGCAAGGGAAGGCAAGGGCAACGAAAGGAACGGCACGGTAAGGGGAAACAAAGCTAAGGCAGGACAACGCAGGGCTAGGCAATGCACGGCAAGGCAAGGAAAGGGTAAAGCAAGGGAAGGCACGGTGAGGCAAGGCAAGGCTAATGCACGACAACGCACGACTAGGCAATGCACGGAAGGCAAGCAAAGAGTAACGGAAGGCAAGGTCAGGCGAGGCAAGGCTAAGGCACGACAACGCAAGGCTAGGCAATGCACGGAAGGCAAGCAAAGAGTAACGGAAGGCAAGGAAGGCAAGGGAAAGCAAGGCAAGGCAAGGGTAACGGAAGGAACGGCACGGAAAGGGCTAGGCAATGCACGGCAAGGCAAGGAAAGGGTAACGCAAGGCAAGGCACGGTTTGGGGAGGAAGGCGAATGCACGACAACGCAAGGCTAGGCAATGCACGGAAGCCAAGCAAAGAGTAACGGAAGGCAAGGAAGGCAAGGGAAAGCAAGGCAAGGCAAGGGTAACAGAAGGAACGGCACGGCAAGGGGAAACAAGGCTAAGGCACGACAACGCACGGCTAGGCAATGCACGGCAAGGCAAGGAAAGGGTAACGCAAGGCAAGGCACGGTGAGGCAAGGCAAGGCTAATGCACGACAACGCACGGCTAGGCAATGCACGGCAAGGCAATGAAAGGCTAACGGAAGGCATGGCACGGCAAGGCAAGGCAAGGATAAGGCAAGACAACGCAAGGCTAGGCAATGCAGGGCAAGGCAAGGAAAGCGTAACGCAAGGCAAGGCACGGTTTGGGGAGGAAGGCGCATGCACGACAACGCAAGGCTAGGCAATGCACGGAAGGCAAGTAAAGAGTAACGGAAGGCAAGGAAGGCAAGGGAAAGCAAGGCAAGGCAAGGGTAACAGAAGGAAGACACGGCAAGGGGAAACAAGGCTAAGGCACGACAACGCACGGCTAGGCAATGCACGGCAAGGCAAGGAAAGGGTAACGCAAGGCTAAGGCACGACAACGCAAGGCTAGGCAATAAACGGAAGGCAAGCAAAGAGTAACGGAAGGCAAGGAAGGCAAGGGAAAGCAGGGGAAGGCAAGGGTAACGGAAGGAACGGCACGGTAACGGGAAACAAGGCTAAGGCACGACAACGCAGGGCTAGGCAATGCACGGCAAGGCAAGGAAAGGGTAACGCAAGGCAAGGCATCGTTACGCGAGGCAAGGCTAAGGCACGACAAAGCAAGGCTAGGCAATGCACGGAAGGCAAGAAAAGAGTAACGGAATGCAAGGAAGGCAAGGGAACGCAAGGGAAGGCAAGGGTAACCGAAGGAACGGCACAGCAAGGGGAAACAAGGCTAAGGCACCACAATGCACGGCTAGGCAAGGCACGGCAAGGCAAGGAAAGGGTAACGCAAGGCAAGGCACTGTCAGGCAAGGCAAGGCTAAGGCACGACAACGCAAGGCTAGGCAATGCACGGAAGGAAAGCAAAGAGTAACGGAAGGCAATGAAAGGAAGGGAAAGCAAGGCAAGGTAAGGGTAACGCAAGGCAAGGCACGGTGAGGCAAGGCAAGGCTGATGCACGACAACGCACGGCTAGGCAATTCACGGCAAGGCAAGGAAAGGGTAACGCAAGGGAAGGCACGGTCAGGCGAGGCAAGGCTAAGGCACGACAACGCAAGGCTAGGCAATGCACGGAAGGCAAGCAAAGAGTAACGGAAAGCAGGGAAAGGCAAGGGTAACGGAAGGAACGGCACGGTAAGGGCAAACAAGACTAAGGCACGACAACACAGGGCTAGGCAATGCAGGGCAAGCCAAGGAAATGGTAACGCAAGGCAAGGCACGGTTTGGGGAGGCAAAGCTAATGCACGACAACGCAAGGCTAGGCAGTGCACGGCTAGGCAAGGAAAGAGTAACGGAAGGAAAGGAAGGCAAGGCAAAGCAAGGCAAGGCAAGTGTAACAAAAGTCAAGGCACGGCAAGGGGAAACAAGGCTAAGGAACGGCAACGCACGGCTACGCAATGCACGGCCAGGCAAGGAAAGGGTAACGCAAGGCAAGGCACGGTGAGGCAAGGCAAGGCTAATGCACGACAACGCACGGCTAGGCAATACACGGCAAGGCAAGGAAAGGGTAACGCAAGGCAAGGCATGGTCAGGCGAAGCAAGGCTAAGGCACGACAACGCAAGGCTAGGCAATGCACGGAAGGCAAGCAAAGAGTAACGGAAGGCAAGGAAGGCAAGGGAAAGCAGGGGAAGGCAAGGGTAACGAAAGGAACGACACGGTAAGGGGAAACAAGGCTAAGGCACGACAACACAGGGCTAGGCAATGCAGGGCAAGGCAAGGAAAGGGTAACGCAAGGCAAGGCACGGTTTGGGGAGGAAGGCGAATGCACGACAACGCAAGGCTAGGCAATGCACGGAAGGCACGCAAAGAGTAACGGAAGGCAAGGAAGGCAAGGGAAAGCAAGGCAAGGCAAGGGTAACGGAAGGAAGACACGGCAAGGGGAAACAAGGCTAAGGCACGACAACGCACGGCTAGGCAATGCACGGCAAGGCAAGGAAAGGGTAACGCAAGGCAAGGCACGGTTTGGTGAGGCAAAGCTAATGCACGACAACGCAAGGCTAGGCAGTGCACGGCTAGGCAAGGAAAGAGTAACGGAAGGAAAGGAAGGCAAGGCAAAGCAAGGCAAGGCAAGTGTAACAAAAGGCAAGGCACGGCAAGGGGAAACAAGGCTAAGGAACGGCAACGCACGGCTACGCAATGCACGGCCAGGCAAGGAAAGGGTAACGCAAGGCAAGGCACGGTAAGGCAAGACAAGGCTAATGCACGACAACGCACGGGTAGGCAATGCACGGCCAGGCAAGGAAAGGGTAACGCAAGGCAAGGCACGGTGAGGCAAGGCAAGGCAAATGCACGACAACGCACGGCTAGGCAATGCACGGCAAGGCAAGGAAAGGGTAACGCAAGGCAAGGCACGGTCAGGCGAGGCAAGGCTAAGGCACGACAACGCAAGGCTAGGCCATGAACGGAAGGCAAGCAAAGAGTAACGGAAGGCAAGGAAGGCAAGGGAAAGCAAGGCAAGGCAGGGCAACGAAAGGAACGGCACGGTAAGGGGAAACAAAGCTAAGGCACGACAATGCAGGGCTAGGCAATGCACGGCAAGGCAAGGAAAGGGTAACGCAAGGCATGGCACGGTAAGGCGCGGCAAGGCTAAGGCACGACAACGCAAGGCTAGGCAATAAACGGAAGGCAAGCAAAGAGTAACGGAAGGCAAGGAAGGCAAGGGAAAGCAGGGGAAGGCAAGGGTAACGGAAGGAACGGCACGGTAAGGGGAAACAAGGCTAAGGCACGACATCGCAGGGCTAGCCAATGCACGGCAAGGAAAGGAAAGGGTAACGCAAGGCAAGGCACCGTTAGGCGAGGCAAGGCTAAGGCACGACAACGCAAGGCTAGGCAATGCACGGAAGGCAAGCAAAGAGTAACGGAAGGCAAGGAAGGCAAGGGAAAGCAAGGCAAGGCAAGGGTAACGGAAGGAACGGCACGGTAAGGGGAAACAAGGCTAAGGCACGACAACGCACGGCTAGGCAATGCACGGCAAGGAAAGGAAAGGGTAACGCAAGGCAAGGCACTGTTAGGCGAGGCAAGGCTAAGGCACGACAACGCAAGGCTAGGCAATGCACGGAAGGAAAGCAAAGAGTAACGGAAGGCAAGGAAAGGAAGGGAAAGCAAGGCAAGGTAAGGGTAACGCAAGGCAAGGCACGGTGAGGGAAGGCAAGGCTGATGCACGACAACGCACGGCTAGGCAATTCACGGCAAGGCAAGGAAAGGGTAACGCAAGGCAAGGCACGGTCAGGCGAGGCAAGGCTAAGGCACGACAACGCAAGGCTAGGCAATGCACGGAAGGCAAGCAAAGAGGAACGGAAGGCAAGGAAGGCTAGGGAAAGCAGGGGAAGGCAAGGGTAACGGAAGGAACGGCACGGTAAGGGGAAACAAGGCTAAGGCACGACAACACAGGGCTAGGCAATGCAGGGCAAGGCAAGGAAATGGTAACGCAAGGCAAGGCACCGTTTGGGGAGGCAAAGCTAATGCACGACAACGCAAGGCTAGGCAGTGCATGGCTAGGCAAGGAAAGAGTAACGGAAGGCAAGGAAGGCAAGGCAAAGCAAGGCAAGGCAAGGGTAACAGAAGGAACGGCACGGCTAGGGGAAACAAGGCTAAGGAACTGCAACGCACGGCTACGAAATGCACGGCAAGGCAAGGAAAGTGTAACGAAAGGCAAGGCACGGTGAGGCAAGGCAAGGCTGATGCACGACAACGCACGGCTAGGCAATGCACGGCAAGGCAAGGAAAGGGTAACGCAAGGCAATGCACGGTCAGGCAAGGCAAGGCTAAGGCAAGACAACGCAAGGCTCGGCAATGCAGGGCAAGGCAAGGAAAGGGTAACGCAAGGCAAGGCACGGTTTGGGGAGGAAGGCGCATGCACGACAACGCAAGGCTAGGCAATGCACGGAAGGCAAGCAAAGAGTAACGGAAGGCAAGGAAGGCAAGGGAAAGCAAGGCAAGGCAAGGGTAACAGAAGGAACGGCACGGCAAGGGGAAACAAGGCTAAGGCACGGCAACGCACGGCTAGGCAATGCACGGCAAGGCAAGGAAAGGGTAACGCAAGGCAAGGCACGGTGAGGCAAGGCAAGGCTGATGCACGACAACGCACGGCTAGGCAATGCACGGCAAGGCAAGGAAAGGGTAACGCAAGGCAAGGCACCGTTAGGCGAGGCAAGGCTAAGGCACGACAACACAAGGCTAGGCAAAGCACGGAAGGCAAGCAAAGAGGAACGGAAGGCAAGGAAGGCAAGGGAAAGCAAGGGAAGGCAAGGGTAACGGAAGTAACGGCACGGTAAGGGGAAACAAGGCTAAGGCACGACAACGCAGGGCTAGCCAATGCACGGCAAGGAAAGGAAAGGGTAACGCAAGGCAAGGCACCGTTAGGCGAGGCAAGGCTAAGGCACGACAACGCAAGGCTAGGCAATGCACGGAAGGCAAGCAAAGAGTAACGGAAGGCAAGGAAGGCAAGGGAAAGCAGGGGAAGGCAAGGGTAACGGAAGGAACGGCACGGGAAGGGGAAACAAGGCTAAGGCACGACAACGCACGGTTAGGCAATGCACGGCAAGGCAAGGAAAGGGTAATGCAAGGCAAGGCACGGTCAGGCGAGGCAAGGCTAAGGCACGACAACGCAAGGCTAGGCAATGCACGGAAGGCAAGCAAAGAGGAACGGAAGGCAAGGAAGGCTAGGGAAAGCAGGGGAAGGCAAGGGTAACGGAAGGAACGGCACGGTAAGGGCAAACAAGACTAAGGCACGACAACACAGGGCTAGGCAATGCAGGGCAAGGCAAGGAAATGGTAACGCAAGGCAAGGCACGGTTTGGGGAGGCAAAGCTAATGCACGACAACGCAAGGCTAGGCAGTGAACGGCTAGGCAAGGAAAGAGTAACGGAAGGAAAGGAAGGCAAGGCAAAGCAAGGCAAGGCAAGTGTAACAAAAGGCAAGGCACGGCAAGGGGGAAACAAGGCTAAGGAACGGCAACGCACGGCTACGCAATGCACGGCCAGGCAAGGAAAGGGTAACGCAAGGCAAGGCACGGTAAGGCAAGACAAGGCTAATGCACGACAACGCACGGCTAGGCAATGCACGGCCAGGCAAGGAAAGGGTAACTCAAGGCAAGGCACTGTCAGGCGAGGCAAGGCTAAGGCACGACAACGCAAGGCTAGGCAATGCACGGAAGGCAAGCAAAGAGTAACGGAAGGCAAGGAAGGCAAGGGAAAGCAGGGGAAGGCAAGGGTAACGAAAGGAACGGCACGGTAAGGGGAAACAAGGCTATGGCACGACAACACAGGGCTAGGCAATGCAGGGCAAGGCAAGGAAAGGGTAACGCAAATCAAGGCACGGTTTGGGGAGGAAGGCGAATGCACGACAACGCAAGGCTAGGCAATGCACGGCAAGGCAAGGAAAGGGTAACGCAAGGCAAGGCACGGTGAGGCAAGGCAAGGCTGATGCACGACAACGCACGGCTAGGCAATGCACGGCAAGGCACGGAAAGGGTAACGCAAGGCAAGGCACGGTCAGGCGAGGCAAGGCTAAGGCAAGACAACGCAAGGCTAGGCAATGCAGGGCAAGGCAAGGAAAGCGTAACGCAAGGCAAGGCACGGTTTGGGGAGGAAGGCGCATTCACGACAACGCAAGGCTAGGAAATGCACGGAAGGCAAGCAAAGAGTAACGGAAGGCAAGGAAGGCAAGGGAAAGCAAGGCAAGGCAAGGGTAACAGAAGGAACGGCACGGCAAGAGGAAACAAGGCTAAGGCACGGCAACGCACGGCTAGGCAATGCACGGCAAGGCAAGGAAAGGGTAACGCAAGGCAAGGCACGATGAGGCAATGCAAGGCTGATGCACGACAACGCACGGCTAGACAATGCACGGCAAGGCAAGGAAAGGGTAACGCAAGGCAAGGCACGGTAAGGCGCGGCAAGGCTAAGGCACGACAACGCAAGGCTAGGCAATAAACGGAAGGCAAGCAAAGAGTAACGGAAGGCAAGGAAGGCAAGGGAAAGCAGGGGAAGGCAAGGGTAACGGAAGGAACGGCACGGTAACGGGAAACAAGGCTAAGGCACGACAACGCACGGCTAGGCAATGCACGGCAAGGCAAGGAAAGGGTAACGCAAGGCAAGGCACTGTCAGGCAAGGCAAGGCTAAGGCACGACAACGCAAGGCTAGGCAATGCACGGACGGAAAGCAAAGAGTAACGGAAGGCAATGAAAGGAAGGGAAAGCAAGTCAAGGTAAGGGTAACGCAAGGCAAGGCACGGTGAGGCAAGGCAAGGCTGATGCACGACAACGCACGGCTAGGCAATTCACGGCAAGGCAAGGAAAGGGTAACGCAAGGCAAGGCACGGTCAGGCGAGGCAAGGCTAAGGCACGACAACGCAAGGCTAGGCAATGCACGGAAGGCAAGCAAAGAGGAACGGAAGGCAAGGAAGGCTAGGGAAAGCAGGCGAAGGCAAGGGTAACGGAAGGAACGGCACGGTAAGGGCAAACAAGACTAAGGCACGACAACACAGGGCTAGGCAATGCAGGGCAAGGCAAGGAAAGGGTAACGCAAGGCAAGGCACGGTTTGGGGAGGCAAAGCTAATGCACGACAACGCAAGGCTAGGCAGTGCACGGCTAGGCAAGGAAAGAGTAACGGAAGGCAAGTAAGGCAAGGGAAAGCAAGGCAAGGCAAGGGTAACGGAAGGAACGGAACGGCAGGGGGAAACAAGGCTAAGGCACGGCAACGCACGGCTACGAAATGCACGGCAAGGCAAGGAAAGGGTAACGCAAGGCAAGGCACGGTGAGGCAAGGCAAGGCTGATGCACGACAACGCACGGCTAGGCAATGCACGGCAAGGCAAGGAAAGGGTAACGCAAGGCAAGGCACCGTCAGGCGAGGCAAGGCTAAGGCAAGACAACGCAAGGCTAGGCAATGCACGGCAAGGCAAGGAAAGGGTAACGGAAGGCAAGGCACGGTGAGGCAAGGCAAGGCTGATGCACGACAACGCACGGCTAGGCAATGCACGGCAAGGCAAGGAAAGGGTAACGCAAGGCAAGGCACGGTCAGGCGAGGCAAGGCTAAGGCACGACAACACAAGGCTAGGCAATGCACGGCAAGGCAAGGAAAGGGTAACACAAGGCAAGGCAAGGCAAGGAAAGGGTAACGCAAGGCAAGGCACGGTCAGGCGAGGCAAGGCTAAGGCACGACAACGCAAGGCTAGGCAATGCACGGAAGGCAAGCAAAGAGTAACGGAAGGCAAGGAAGGCAACGGAAAGCAGGGGAAGGCAAGGGTAACGCAAGGAACGGCACGGTAAGGGGAAACAAGGCTAAGGCACGACAACGCAGGGCTAGGCAATGCACGGCAAGGCAAGGAAAGGGTAACGCAAGGCAAGGCACCGTTACGCGAGGCAAGGCTAAGGCACGACAACGCAAGGCTAGGCAATGCACGGAAGGCAAGCAAAGAGTAACGGAAGGCAAGGAAGGCAAGGGAAAGCAAGGCAAGGCAAGGGTAACGGAAGGAACGGCACGGCAAGGGGAAACAAGGCTAAGGCACGGCAACGCACGGCTAGGCAATGCACGGCCAGGCAAGGAAAGGGTAACGCAAGGCAAGGCACTGTCAGGCGAGGCAATTCTAAGGCACGACAACGCAAGGCTAGGCAATGCACGGCAAGGCAAGGAAAGGGTAACACAAGGCAAGGCACGGTAAGGCGCGGCAAGGCTAAGGCACGACAACGCAAGGCTAGGCAATAAACGGAAGGCAAGCAAAGAGTAACGGAAGGCAAGGAAGGCAAGGGAAAGCAGGGGAAGGCAAGGGTAACGGAAGGAACGGCACGGTAAGGGGAAACAAGGCTAAGGCACGACAACGCAGGGCTAGCCAATGCACGGCAAGGAAAGGAAAGGGTAACGCAAGGCAAGGCACCGTTAGGCGAGGCAAGGCTAAGGCACGACAACGCAAGGCTAGGCAATGCACGGAAGGCAAGCAAAGAGTAACGGAAGGCAAGGAAGGCAAGGGAAAGCAAGGCAAGGCAAGGGTAACGGAAGGAACGGCACGGCAAGGGGAAACAAGGCTAAGGCACGGCAACGCACGGCTAGGCAATGCACGGAAGGAAAGCAAAGAGTAACGGAAGGCAAGGAAAGGAAGGGAAAGCAAGGCAAGGTAAGGGTAACGCAAGGCAAGGCACGGTGAGGGAAGGCAAGGCTGATGCACGACAACGCACGGCTAGGCAATGCACGGCAAGGCAAGGAAAGGGTAACGCAAGGCAAGGCACGGTCAGGCGAGGCAAGGCTAAGGCACGACAACGCAAGGCTAGGCAATGCACGGAAGGCAAGCAAAGTGGAACGGAAGGCAAGGAAGGCTAGGGAAAGCAGGGGAAGGCAAGGGTAACGGAAGGAACGGCACGGTAAGGGCAAACAAGACTAAGGCACGACAACACAGGGCTAGGCAATGCAGGGCAAGGCAAGGAAATGGTAACGCAAGGCAAGGCACGGTTTGGGGAGGCAAAGCTAATGCACGACAACGCAAGGCTAGGCAGTGCACGGCTAGGCAAGGAAAGAGTAACGGAAGGAAAGGAAGGCAAGGCAAAGCAAGGCAAGGCAAGTGTAACAAAAGGCAAGGCACGGGAATGGGAAACAAGGCTAAGGAACGGCAACGCACGGCTACGCAATGCACGGCCAGGCAAGGAAAGGGTAACGCAAGGCAAGGCACGGTAAGGCAAGACAAGGCTAATGCACGACAACGCACGGCTAGGCAATGCACGGCCAGGCAAGGAAAGGGTAACGCAAGGCAAGGCACGGTGAGGCAAGGCAAGGCAAATGCACGACAACGCACGGCTAGGCAATGCACGGCAAGGCAAGGAAAGGGTAACGCAAGGCAAGGCACGGTCAGGCGAGGCAAGGCTAAGGCACCACAACGCAAGGCTAGGCAATGAACGGAAGGCAAGCAAAGAGTAACGGAAGTCAAGGAAGGCAAGGGAAAGCAAGGGAAGGCAAGGGCAACGAAAGGAACGGCACGGTAGGGGGAAACAAAGCTAAGGCACGACAATGCAGGGCTAGGCAATGCACGGCAAGGCAAGGAAAGGGTAACGCAAGGCAAAGCACGGTGAGGCAAGACAAGGCAAATGCACGACAACGCACGGCTAGGCAATGCACGGCAAGGCAAGGAAAGGGTAACTCAAGGCAAGGCACGGTCAGGCGAGGCAAGGCTAAGGCACGACAACGCAAGGCTAGGCAATGCACGGAAGGCAAGCAAAGAGTAACGGAAGGCAAGGAAGGCAAGGGAAAGCAGGGGAAGGCAAGGGTAACGAAAGGAACGGCACGGTAAGGGGAAACAAGGCTAAGGCACGACAACACAGGGCTAGGCAATGCAGGGCAAGGCAAGGAAAGGGTAACGCAAGGCAAGGCACGGTTTGGGGAGGAAGGCGAATGCACGACAACGCAAGGCTAGGCAATGCACGGAAGGCAAGCAAAGAGTACCGGAAGGTAAGGAAGGCAAGGGAAAGCAAGGCAAGGCAAGGGTAACAGAAGGAACGGCACGGCAAGGGGAAACAAGGCTAAGGCACGGCAACGCACGGCTAGGCAATGCATGGCAAGGCAAGGAAAGGGTAACGCCAGGCAAGGCACGGTGAGGCAAGGCAAGGCTGATGCACGACAACGCACGGCTAGGCTATGCACGGCAAGGCAAGGAAAGGGTAACGCAAGGCAAGGCACGGTTAGGCGAGGCAAGGCTAAGGAACGACAACGCAAGGCTAGGCAGTGCACGGAAGGCAAGCAAAGAGTAACGGAAGGCAAGGAAGGCAAGGGAAAGCAAGGCAAGGCAAGGGTAACGGAAGGAACGGCACGGCAAGGGGAAACAAGGCTAAGGCACGGCAACGCACGGCTAGGCAATGCACGGCAAGGCAAGGAAAGGGTAACGGAAGGCAAGGCACTGCCTGGCGAGGCAAGGCTAAGGCACGACAACGCAAGGCTAGGCAATGCACGGAAGGAAAGCAAAGAGTAACGGAAGGCAATGAAAGTAAGGGAAAGCAAAGCAAGGTAAGGGTAACGCAAGGCAAGGCACGGTGAGGCAAGGCAAGGCTGATGCACGACAACGCACGGCTAGGCAATTCACGGCAAGGCAAGGAAAGGGTAACGCAAGGCAAGGCACGGTCAGGCGAGGCAAGGCTAAGGCACGACAACGCATGGCTAGGCAATGCACGGAAGGCAAGCAAAGAGGAACGGAAGGCAAGGAAGGCTAGGGAAAGCAGGGAAAGGCAAGGGTAACGGAAGGAACGGCACGGTAAGGGCAAACAAGACTAAGGCACGACAACACAGGGCTAGGCAATGCAGGGCAAGGCAAGGAAAGGGTAACTCAAGGCAAGGCACGGTTTGGGGAGGCAAAGCTAATGCACGACAACGCAAGGCTAGGCAGTGCACGGCTAGGCAAGGAAAGAGTAACGGAAGGAAAGGAAGGCAAGGCAAAGCAAGGCAAGGCAAGTGTAAAAAAAGGCAAGGCACGGCAAGGGGAAACAAGGCTAAGTAACGGCAACGCACGGCTACGCAATGCACGGCCAGGCAAGGAAAGGGTAACGCAAGGCACGGCACGGTAAGGCAAGACAAGGCTAATGCACGACAACGCACGGCTAGGCAATGCACGGCCAGGCAAGGAAAGGGTAACGCAAGGCAAGGCACGGTGAGGCAAGGCAAGGCAAATGCACGACAACGCACGGCTAGGCAATGCACGGCAAGGCAAGGAAAGTGTAACGCAAGGCAAGGCACGGTCAGGCGAGGCAAGGCTAAGGCACGACAACGCAAGGCTAGGCAATGAACGGAAGGCAAGCAAAGAGTAACGGAAGGCAAGGAAGGCAAGGGAAAGCAAGGGAAGGCAAGGGCAACGAAAGGAACGGCACGGTAAGGGGAAACAAAGCTAAGGCACGACAATGCAGGGCTAGGCAATGCACGGCAAGGCAAGGAAAAGGTAACGCAAGGAAAAGCACGGTGAGGCAAGACAAGGCAAATGCACGACAACGCACGGCTAGGCAATGCACGGCAAGGCAAGGAAAGGGTAACTAAGGCAAGGCACGGTCAGGCGAGGCAAGGCTAAGGCACGACAACGCAAGGCTAGGCAATGCACGGAAGGCAAGCAAAGAGTAACGGAAGGCAAGGAAGGCAAGGGAAAGCAGGGGAAGGCAAGGGTAACGAAAGGAACGGCACGGTAAGGGGAAACAAGGCTAAGGCACGACAACACAGGGCTAGGCAATGCAGGGCAAGGCAAGCAAAGGGTAACGCAAGGCAAGGCACGGTTTGGGGAGGAAGGCGAATGCAAGACAACGCAAGGCTAGGCAATGCACGGAAGGCAAGCAAAGAGTAACGGAAGGCAAGGAAGGCAAGGGAAAGCAAGGCAAGGCAAGGGTAACAGATGGAACGGCACGGCAAGGGGAAACAAGGCTAAGGCACGGCAACGCACGGCTAGGCAATGCACGGCAAGGCAAGGAAAGGGTAACGCAAGGCAAGGCACGGTGAGGCAAGGCAAGGCTGATGCACGACAACGCACGGCTAGGCAATGCACGGCAAGGCAAGGAAAGGGTAACGCAAGGCAAGGCACGGTCAAGCGAGGCAAGGCTAAGGCACGACAACGCAAGGCTAGGCAATGCACGGCAAGGCAAGGAAAGGGTAACGTAAGGCAAGGCACGGTAAGGCGCGGCAAGGCTAAGGCACGACAACTCAAGGCTAGGCAATAAACGGAAGGCAAGCAAAGAGTAACAGAAGGCAAGGAAGGCAAGGGAAAGCAGGGGAAGGCAAGGGTAACGGAAGGAACGGCACGGCAAGGGGAAACAAGGCTAAGGCACGACAACGCAGGGCTACGCAATGCACGGCAAGGAAAGGAAAGGGTAACGCAAGGCAAGGCACCGTTAGGCGAGGCAAGGCTAAGGCACGACAACGCAGGGCTAGCCAATGCACGGCAAGGAAAGGAAAGAGTAACACAAGGCAAGGCACCGTTACGCGAGGCAAGGCTAAGGCACGACAACGCAAGGCTAGGCAATGCACGGAAGGCAAGCAAAGAGTAACGGAAGGCAAGGAAGGCAAGGGAAAGCAAGGCAAGGCAAGGGTAACGGAAGGAACGGCACGGAAAGGGGAAACAAGTCTAAGGCACGACAACGCAGGCCTAGGCAATGCACGGCCAGGCAAGGAAAGGGTAACCCAAGGCAAGGCACGGTGAGGCAAGGCAAGGCTAATGCACGACAACGCACGGCTAGGCAATGCACGGAAGGCAAGCAAAGAGTAACGGAAGGCAATGAAAGGAAGGGAAAGCAAGGCAAGGTAAGGGTAACGCAAGGCAAGGCACGGTGAGGCAAGGCAAGGCTGATGCACGGCAACGCACGGCTAGGCAATTCACGGCAAGGCAAGGAAAGGGTAACGCATGGCAAGGCACGGTCAGGCGAGGCAAGGCTAAGGCACGACAACGCAAGGCTAGGCAATGCACGGAAGGCAAGCAAAGAGGAACGGAAGGCAAGGAAGGCTAGGGAAAGCAGGGAAAGGCAAGGGTAACGGAAGGAACGGCACGGTAAGGGCAAACAAGACTAAGGCACGACAACACAGGGCTAGGCAATGCAGGGCAAGGCAAGGAAATGGTAACGCAAGGCAAGGCACGGTTTGGGGAGGCAAAGCTAATGCACGACAACGCAAGGCTAGGCAGTGCACGGCTAGGCAAGGAAAGAGTAACGGAAGGAAAGGAAGGCAAGGCAAAGCAAGGCAAGGCAAGTGTAACAAAAGGCAAGGCACGGCAAGGGGAAACAAGGCTAAGGAACGGCAACGCACGGCTACGCAATGCACGGCCAGGCAAGGAAAGGGTAACGCAAGGCAAGGCACGGTAAGGCAAGACAAGGCTAATGCACGACAACGCACGGCTAGGCAATGCACGGCCAGGCAAGGAAAGGGTAACGCAAGGCAAGGCACGGTGAGGCAAGGCAAGGCAAATGCACGACAACGCACGGCTAGGCAATGCACGGCAAGGCAAGGAAAGGGTAACGCAAGGCAAGGCACGGTCAGGCGAGGCAAGGCTAAGGCACGACAACGCAAGGCTAGGCAATGAACGGAAGGCAAGCAAAGAGTAACGGAAGGCAAGGAAGGCAAGGGAAAGCAAGGGAAGGCAAGGGCAACGAAAGGAACGGCACGGCAAGGGGAAACAAGGCTAAGGCACGGCAACGCACGGCTAGGCAATGCACGGCAAGGCAAGGAAAAGGTAACGCAAGGCAAGGCACGGTGAGGCAAGACAAGGCAAATGCACGACAACGCACGGCTAGGCAATGCACGGCAAGGCAAGGAAAGGGTAACTCAAGGCAAGGCACGGTCAGGCGAGGCAAGGCTAAGGCACGACAACGCAAGGCTAGGCAATGCACGTAAGGCAAGCAAAGAGTAACGGAAGGCAAGGAAGGCAAGGGAAAGCAGGGGAAGGCAAGGGTAACGAAAGGAACGGCACGGTAAGGGGAAACAAGGCTAAGGCACGACAACACAGGGCTAGGCAATGCAGGGCAAGGCAAGGAAAGGGTAACGCAAGGCAAGGCACGGTTTGGGGAGGCAAAGCTAATGCACGACAACGCAAGGCTAGGCAGTGCACGGCTAGGCAAGGAAAGAGTAACGGAAGGCAAGGAAGGCAAGGCAAAGCAAGGCAAGGCAAGGGTAACAGAAGGAACGGCACGGCAAGGGGAAACAAGGCTAAGGAACGCCAACTCACGGCTACGAAATGCACGGCAAGGCAAGGAAAGGGTAACCCAAGGCAAGGCACGGTGAGGCAAGGCAAGGCTGATGCACGACAACGCACGGCTAGGCAATGCACGGCAAGGCAAGGAAAGGGTAACGCAAGGCAAGGCACGGTAAGGCGCGGCAAGGCTAAGGCACGACAACGCAAGGCTAGGCAATAAACGGAAGGCAAGCAAAGAGTAACGGAAGGCAAGGAAGGCAAGGGAAAGCAGGGGAAGGCAAGGGTAACGGAAGGAACGGCACGGCAAGGGGAAACAAGGCTAAGGCACGGCAACGCACGGCTAGGCAATGCACGGCAAGGCAAGGAAAGGGTAACGCAAGGCAAGGCACTGTCAGGCGAGGCAAGGCTAAGGCACGACAACGCAAGGCTAGGCAATGCACGGAAGGAAAGCAAATTGTAACGGAAGGCAATGAAAGGAAGGGAAAGCAAGGCAAGGTAAGGGTAACGCAAGGCAAGGCACGGTGAGGCAAGGCAAGGCTGATGCACGACAACGCACGGCTAGGCAATTCACGGCAAGGCAAGGAAAGGGTAACGCAAGGCAAGGCACGGTCAGGCGAGGCAAGGCTAAGGCACGACAACGCAAGGCTAGGCAATGCACGGAAGGCAAGCAAAGAGGAACGGAAGGCAAGGAAGGCTAGGGAAAGCAGGGAAAGGCAAGGGTAACGGAAGGAACGGCACGGTAAGGGCAAACAAGACTAAGGCACGACAACACAGGGCTAGGCAATGCAGGGCAAGGCAAGGAAATGGTAACGCAAGGCAAGGCACGGTTTGGGGAGGCAAAGCGAATGCACGACAACGCAAGGCTAGGCAGTGCACGGCTAGGCAATGAAAGAGTAACGGAAGGAAAGGAAGGCAAGGCAAAGCAAGGCAAGGCAAGTGTAACAAAAGGCAAGGCACGGCAAGGGGAAACAAGGCTAAGGAACGGCAACGCACGGCTACGCAATGCACGGCCAGGCAAGGAAAGGGTAACGCAAGGCAAGGCACGGTAAGGCAAGACAAGGCTAATGCACGACAACGCACGGCTAGGCAATGCACGGCCAGGCAAGGAAAGGGTAACGCAAGGCAAGGCACGGTGAGGCAAGGCAAGGCAAATGCACGACAACGCACGGCTAGGCAATGCACGGCAAGGCAAGGAAAGGGTAACGCAAGGCAAGGCACGGTCAGGCGAGGCAAGGCTAAGGCACGACAACGCAAGGCTAGGCAATGAACGGAAGGCAAGCAAAGAGTAACGGAAGGCAAGGAAGGCAAGGGAAAGCAAGGGAAGGCAAGGGCAACGATAGGAACGGCACGGTAAGGGGAAACAAAGCTAAGGCACGACAATGCAGGGCTAGGCAATGCACGGCAAGGCAAGGAAAGGGTAACGCAAGGCAAAGCACGGTGAGGCAAGACAAGGCAAATGCACGACAACGCACGGCTAGGCAATGCACGGCAAGGCAAGGAAAGGGTAACTCAAGGCAAGGCACGGTCAGGCGAGGCAAGGCTAAGGAACGACAACGAAAGGCTAGGCAATGCACGGAAGGCAAGCAAAGAGTAACGGAAGACAAGGAAGGCAAGGGAAAGCAGGGGAAGGCAAGGGTAACGAAAGGAACGGCACGGTAAGGGGAAACAAGGCTAAGGCACGACAACACAGGGCTAGGCAATGCAGGGCAAGGCAAGGAAAGGGTAACGCAAGGCAAGGCACGGTTTGGGGAGGAAGGCGAATGCACGACAACGCAAGGCTAGGCAATGCACGGAAGGCAAGCAAAGAGTAACGGAAGGCAAGGAAGGCAAGGGAAAGCAAGGCAAGGCAAGGGTAACAGAAGGAACGGCACGGCAAGGGGAAACAAGGCTAAGGCACGGCAACGCACGGCTAGGCAATGCACGGCAAGGCAAGGAAAGGGTAACGCAAGGCAAGGCACGGTGAGGCAAGGCAAGGCTGATGCACGACAACGCACGGCTAGGCTATGCACGGCAAGGCAAGGAAAGGGTAACGCAAGGCAAGGCCCGGTCAGGCGAGGCAAGGCTAAGGCACGACAACGCAAGGCTAGGCAATGCACGGAAGGCAAGCAAAGAGTAACGGAAGGCAAGGAAGGCAAGGGAAAGCAAGGCAAGGCAAGGGTAACGGAAGGAACGGCACGGCAAGGGGAAACAAGGCTAAGGCACGGCAACGCACGGCTAGGCAATGCACGGCAAGGCAAGGAAATGGTAACGCAAGGCAAGGCACCGTTACGCGAGGCAAGGCTAAGGCACGACAACGCAAGGCTAGGCAATGCACGGAAGGCAAGCAAAGAGTAACGGAAGGCAAGGAAGGCAAGGGAAAGCAAGGCAAGGCAAGGGTAACGGAAGGAACGGCACGGCAAGGGGAAACAAGGCTAAGGCACGGCAACGCACGGCTAGGCAATGCACGGCAAGGCAAGGAAAGGGTATCGCAAATCAAGGCACTGTCAGGCGAGGCAAGGCTAAGGCACGACAACGCAAGGCTAGGCAATGCACGGAAGGAAAGCAAAGAGTAACGGAAGGCAATGAAAGTAAGGGAAAGCAAAGCAAGGGAAGGGTAACGCAAGGCAAGGCACGGTGAGGCAAGGCAAGTCTGATGCACGACAACGCACGGCTAGGCAATTCACGGCAAGGCAAGGAAAGGGTAACGCAAGGCAAGGCACGGTCAGGCGAGGCAAGGCTAAGGCACGACAACGCAAGGCTAGGCAATGCACGGAAGGCAAGCAAAGAGGAACGGAAGGCAAGGAAGGCTAGGGAAAGCAGGGAAAGGCAAGGGTAACGGAAGGAACGGCACGGTAAGGGCAAACAAGACTAAGGCACGACAACACAGGGCTAGGCAATGCAGGGCAAGGCAAGGAAATGGTAACGCAAGGCAAGGCACGGTTTGGGGAGGCAAAGCTAATGCACGACAACGCAAGGCTAGGCAGTGCACGGCTAGGCAAGGAAAGAGTAACGGAAGGAAAGGAAGGCAAGGCAAAGCAAGGCAAGGCAAGTGTAACAAAAGGCAAGGCACGGCAAGGGGAAACAAGGCTAAGGAACGGCAACGCACGGCTACGCAATGCACGGCCAGGCAAGGAAAGGGTAACGCAAGGCACGGCACGGTAAGGCAAGACAAGGCTAAGGCACGACAACGCAAGGCTAGGCAATGCAGGGAAGGCAAGCAAAGAGTAACGGAAGGCAAGGAAGGCAAGGGAAAGCAGGGGTAGGCAAGGGTAACGAAAGGAACGGCACGGTAAGGGGAAACAAGGCTAAGGCACGACAACACAGGGCTAGGCAATGCAGGGCAAGGCAAGGAAAGGGTAACGCAAGGCAAGGCACGGTTTGGGGAGGAAGGCGAATGCACGACAACGCAAGGCTAGGCAATGCACGGAAGGCAAGCAAAGAGTAACGGAAGGCAAGGAAGGCAAGGGAAAGCAAGGCAAGGCAAGGGTAACAGATGGAACGGCACGGCAAGGGGAAACAAGGCGAAGGCACGGCAACGCACGGCTAGGGAATGCACGGCAAGGCAAGGAAAGGGTAACGCAAGGCAAGGCACGGTGAGGCAAGGCAAGGCTGATGCACGACAACGCACGGCTAGGCAATGCACGGCAAGGCAAGGAAAGGGTAACGCAAGGCAAGGCACGGTCAGGCGAGGCAAGGCTAAGGCACGACAACGCAAGGGTAGGCAATGCACGGCAAGGCAAGGAAAGGGTAACGCAAGGCAAGGAACGGTAAGGCGCGGCAAGGCTAAGGCACGACAACGCAAGGCTAGGCAATAAACGGAAGGCAAGCAAAGAGTAACGGAAGGCAAGGAAGGCAAGGGAAAGCAGGGGAAGGCAAGGGTAACGGAAGGAACGGCACGGTAAGGGGAAACAAGGCTAAGGCACGACAACGCAGGGCTAGCCAATGCACGGCAAGGAAAGGAAAGGGTAACGCAAGGCAAGGCACCGTTAGGCGAGGCAAGGCTAAGGCACGACAACGCAGGGCTAGCCAATGCACGGCAAGGAAAGGAAAGAGTAACGCAAGGCAAGGCACCGTTACGCGAGGCAAGGCTAAGGCACGACAACGCAAGGCTAGGCAATGCACGGAAGGCAAGCAAAGAGTAACGGAAGGCAAAGAAGGCAAGGGAAAGCAAGGCAAGGCAAGGGTAACGGAAGGAACGGCACGGCAAGGGGAAACAAGGCTAAGGCACGGCAACGCACGGCTAGGCAATGCACGACAAGGCAAGGAAAGGGTAACGCAAGGCAAGGCACTGTCAGGCGAGGCAAGGCTAAGGCACGACAACGCAAGGCTAGGCAATGCACGGAAGGAAAGCAAAGAGTAACGGAAGGCAATGAAAGGAAGGGAAAGCAAGGCAAGGTAAGGGTAACGCAAGGCAAGACACGGTGAGGCAAGGCAAGGCTGATGCATGGCAACGCACGGCTAGGCAATTCACGGCAAGGCAAGGAAAGGGTAACGCAAGGCAAGGCACGGTCAGGCGAGGCAAGGCTAAGGCACGACAACGCAAGGCTAGGCAATGCACGGAAGGCAAGCAAAGAGTAACGGAAGGCAAGGAAGGCAAGGGAAAGCAGGGCAAGGCAAGGGTAACGGAAGGAACGGCACGGTAAGGGGAAACAAGGCTAAGGCACGACAACACAGGGCTAGGCAATGCAGGGCAAGGCAAGGAAATGGTAACGCAAGGCAAGGCACGGTTTGGGGACGCAAAGCTAATGCACGACAACGCAAGGCTAGGCAGTGCACGGCTAGGCAAGGAAAGAGTAACGGAAGGAAAGGAAGGCAAGGCAAAGCAAGGCAAGGCAAGTGTAACAAAAGGCAAGGCACGGCAAGGGGAAACAAGGCTAAGGAACGGCAACGCACGGCTACGCAATGCACGGCCAGGCAAGGAAAGGGTAACGCAAGGCAAGGCACGGTAAGGCAAGACAAGGCTAATGCACGACAACACACGGCTAGGCAATGCACGGCCAGGCAAGGAAAGGGTAAAGCAAGGCAAGGCACGGTGAGGCAAGGCAAGGCAAATGCACGACAACGCACGGCTAGGCAATGCACGGCAAGGCAAGGAAAGGGTAACGCAAGGCAAGGCACGGTCAGGCGAGGCAAGGCTAAGGCACGACAACGCAAGGCTAGGCAATGCACGGAAGGCAAGCAAAGAGGAACGGAAGGCAAGGAAGGCTAGGGAAAGCAGGGAAAGGCAAGGGTAACGGAAGGAACGGCACGGTAAGGGCAAACAAGACTAAGGCACGACAACACAGTGCTAGGCAATGCAGGGCAAGGCAAGGAAATGGTAACGCAAGGCAAGGCACGGTTTGGGGAGGCAAAGCTAATGCACGACAACGCAAGGCTAGGCAGTGCACGGCTAAGCAAGGAAAGAGTAACGGAAGGAAAGGAAGGCAAGGCAAAGCAAGGCAAGGCAAGTGTAACAAAAGGCAAGGCACGGCAAGGGGAAACAAGGCTAAGGAACGGCAACGCACGGCTACGAAATGCACGGCCAGGCAAGGAAAGGGTAACGCAAGGCAAGGCACGGTAAGGCAAGACAAGGCTAATGCACGACAACGCACGGCTAGGCAATGCACGGCCAGGCAAGGAAAGGGTAACGCAAGGCAAGGCACGGTGAGGCAAGGCAAGGCAAATGCACGACAACGCACGGCTAGGCAATGCACGGCAAGGCAAGGAAAGGGTAACGCAAGGCAAGGCACGGTCAGGCGAGGCAAGGCTAAGGCACGACAACGCAAGGCTAGGCAATGAACGGAAGGCAAGCAAAGAATAACGGAAGGCAAGGAAGGCTAGGGAAAGCAGGGAAAGGCAAGGGTAACGGAAGGAACGGCACGGTAAGGGCAAACAAGACTAAGGCACGACAACACAGGGCTAGGCAATGCAGGGCAAGGCAAGGAAATGGTAACGCAAGGCAAGGCACGGTTTGGGGAGGCAAAGCTAATGCACGACAACGCAAGGCTAGGCAGTGCACGGCTACGCAAGGAAAGAGTAACGGAAGGAAAGGAAGGCAAGGCAAAGCAAGGCAAGGCAAGTGTAACAAAAGGCAAGGCACGGCAAGGGAAACAAGGCTAAGGAACGGCAACGCACGCCTATGCAATGCACGGCCAGGCAAGGAAAGGGTAACGCAAGGCAAGGCACGGTAAGGCAAGACAAGGCTAATGCACGACAACGCACGGCTAGGCAATGCACGGCCAGGCAAGGAAAGGGTAACGCAAGGCAAGGCACGGTTTGGGGAGGCAAAGCTAATGCACGACAACGCAAGGCTAGGCAGTGAACGGCTAGGCAAGGAAAGAGTAACGGAAGGAAAGGAAGGCAAGGCAAAGCAAGGCAAGGCAAGTGTAACTAAAGGCAAGGCACGGCAAGGGGAAACAAGGCTAAGGAACGGCTACGCACGGCTACGCAATGCACGGCCAGGCAAGGAAAGGGTAACGCAAGGCAAGGCACGGTAAGGCAAGACAAGGCTAATGCACGACAACGCACGGCTAGGCAATGCACGGCCAGGCAAGGAAAGGGTAACGCAAGGCAAGGCACGGTGAGGCAAGGCAAGGCAAATGCACGACAACGCACGGCTAGGCAATGCACGGCAAGGGAAGGAAAGGGTAACGCAAGGCAAGGCACGGTCAGGCGAGGCAAGGCTAAGGCACGAAAACGCAAGGCTAGGCAATGAACGGAAGGCAAGCAAAGAGTAACGGAAGGCAAGGAAGGCAAGGGAAAGCAAGGGAAGGCAAGGGCAACGAAAGGATCGGCACGGTAAGGAGAAACAAAGCTAAGGCACGACAATGCAGGGCTAGGCAATGCACGGCAAGGCAAGGAAAAGGTAACGCAAGGCAAAGCACGGTGAGGCAAGACAAGGCAAATGCACGACAACGCACGGCTAGGCAATGCACGGCAAGGAAAGGAAAGGGTAACTCAAGGCAAGGCACGGTCAGGCGACGCAAGGCTAAGGCACGACAACGCAAGGCTAGGCAATGCACGGAAGGCAAGCAAAGAGTAACGGAAGGCAAGGAAGGCAAGGGAAAGCAGGGGAAGGCAAGGGTAACGAAAGGAACAGCACGGTAAGGGGAAACAAGGCTAAGGCACGACAACACAGGGCTAGGCAATGCAGGGCAAGGCAAGGAAGGGTAACGCAAGGCAAGGCACGGTTTGGGGAGGCAAAGCTAATGCACGACAACGCAAGGCTAGGCAGTGCACGGCTAGGCAAGGAAAGAGTAACGGAAGGCAAGGAAGGCAAGGCAAAGCAAGGCAAGGCAAGGGTAACAGAAGGAACGGCACGGCAAGGGGAAACAAGGCTAAGGAACGGCAACGCACGGCTACGAAATGCACGGCAAGGCAAGGAAAGGGTAACGCAAGGCAAGGCACGGTGAGGCAAGGCAAGGCTGATGCACGACAACGCACGGCTAGGCAATGCACGGCAAGGCAAGGAAAGGGTAACGCAAGGCAAGGCACGGTCAGGCGAGGCAAGGCTAAGGCAAGACAACGCAAGGCTAGGCACTGCACGGCAAGGCAAGGAAAGGGTAACGCAAGGCAAGGCACGGTGAGGCAAGGCAAGGCTGATGCACGACAACGCACGGCTAGGCAATGCACGGCAAGGCAAGGAAAGGGTAACGCAAGGCAAGGCACGGTCAGGCGAGGCAAGGCTAAGGCACGACAACACAAGGCTAGGCAATGCACGGCAAGGCAAGGAAAGGGTAACGCAAGACAAGGCACGGTAAGGCGCGGCAAGGCTAAGGCACGACAACGCAAGGCTAGGCAATAAACGGAAGGCAAGCAAAGAGTAACGGAAGGCAAGGAAGGCAAGGGAAAGCAGGGGAAGGCAAGGGTAACGGAAGGAACGGCACGGCACGGCTAGGCAATGCACGGCAAGGCAAGGAAAGGGTAACGCAAGGCAAGGCACTGTCAGGCGAGGCAAGGCTAAGGCACGACAACGCAAGGCTAGGCAATGCACGGAAGGAAAGCAAATTGTAACGGAAGGCAATGAAAGGAAGGGAAAGCAAGGCAAGGTAAGGGTAACGCAAGGCAAGGCACGGTGAGGCAAGGCAAGGCTGATGAACGACAACGCACGGCTAGGCAATTCACGGCAAGGCAAGGAAAGGGTAACGCAAGGGAAGGCACGGTCAGGCGAGGCAAGGCTAAGGCACGACAACGCAAGGCTAGGCAATGCACGGAAGGCAAGGAAGGCTAGGGAAAGCAGGGAAAGGCAAGGTTAACGGAAGGAACGGCACGGTAAGGGCAAACAAGCCTAAGGCACGACAACACAGGGCTAGGCAATGCAGGGCAAGGCAAGGAAATGGTAACGCAAGGCAAGGCACGTTTTGGGGAGGCAAAGCTAATGCACGACAACGCAAGGCTAGGCAGTGCACGGCTAGGCAAGGAAAGAGTAACGGAAGGAAAGGAAGGCAAGGCAAAGCAAGGCAAGGCAAGTGTAACAAAAGGCAAGGCACGGCATGGGGAAACAAGGCTAAGGAACGGCAACGCACGGCTACGCAATGCACGGCCAGGCAAGGAAAGGGTAACGCAAGGCAAGGCACGGTAAGGCAAGACAAGGCTAATGCACGACAACGCACGGCTAGGCAATGCACGGCCAGGCAAGGAAAGGGTAACGCAAGGCAAGGCACGGTGAGGCAAGGCAAGGCAAATGCACGACAACGCACGGCTAGGCAATGCACGGCAAGGCAAGGAAAGGGTAACTCAAGGCAAGGCACGGTCAGGAGAGGCAAGGCTAAGGCACGACAACGCAAGGCTAGGCAATGCACGGAAGGCAAGCAAAGAGTAACGGAAGGCAAGGAAGGCAAGGGAAAGCAAGGGAAGGCAAGGGCAACGAAAGGAACGGCACGGTAAGAGGAAACAAAGCTAAGGCACGACAATGCAGGGCTAGGCAATGCACGGCAAGGCAAGGAAAGGGTAACGCAAGGCAAAGCACGGTGAGGCAAGACAAGGCTAATGCACGACAACGCACGGCTAGGCAATGCACGGCAAGGCAAGGAAAGGGTAACGCAAGGCAAGGCACGGTCAGGCGAGGCAAGGCTAAGGCACGACAACGCAAGGCTAGGCAATGCACGGAAGGCAGGCAAAGAGTAACGGAAGGCAAGGAAGGCAAGGGAAAGCAGGGGAAGGCAAGGGTAACGAAAGGAACGGCACGGTAATGGGAAACAAGGCTAAGGCACGACAACACAGGGCTAGGCAATGCAGGGCAAGGCAAGGAAAGGGTAACGCAAGGCAAGGCACGGTTTGGGGAGGCAAAGCTAATGCACGACAACGCAAGGCTAGGCAGTGCACGGCTAGGCAAGGAAAGAGTAACGGAAGGCAAGGAAGGGAAGGCAAAGCAAGGCAAGGCAAGGGTAACAGAAGGAACGGCACGGCAAGGGGAAACAAGGCTAAGGAACGGCAACGCACGGCTACGAAATGCACGGCAAGGCAAGGAAAGGTTAACGCAAGGCAAGGCACGGTGAGGCAAGGCAAGGCTGATGCACGACAACGCACGGCTAGGCAATGCACGGCCAGGCAAGGAAAGGGTAACGCAAGGCAAGGCACGGTAAGGCGCGGCAAGGCTAAGGCACGACAACGCAAGGCTAGGCAATAAACGGAAGGCAAGCAAAGAGTAACGGAAGGCAAGGAAGGCAAGGGAAAGCAGGGGAAGGCAAGGGTAACGGAAGGAACGGCACGGCAAGGGGAAACAAGGCTAAGGCACGACAACGCAGGGCTAGGCAATGCACGGCAAGGCAAGGAAAGGGTAACGCAAGGCAAGGCACGGTCAGGGGAGGCAAGGCTAAGGCACGACAACGCAAGGCTAGGCAATGCACGGAAGGAAAGCAAATTGTAACGGAAGGCAATGAAAGGAAGGGAAAGCAAGGCAAGGTAAGGGTAACGCAAGGCAAGGCACGGTGAGGGAAGGCAAGGCTGATGCACGACAACGCACGGCTAGGCAATTCACGGCAAGGCAAGGAAAGGGTAACGCAAGGCAAGGCACGGTCAGGCGAGGCAAGGCTAAGGCACGACAACGCAAGGCTAGGCACTGCACGGCAAGGCAAGGAAAGGGTAACGCAAGGCAAGGCACGGTGAGGCAAGGCAAGGCTAATGCACGACAACGCACGGCTAGGCAAGGCACGGCAAGGCAAGGAAAGGGTAACGCAAGGCAAGGCACGGTCAGGCGAGGCAAGGCTAAGGCACGACAACGCAAGGCTAGGTAATGCACGGAAGGCAAGAAAAGAGTAACGGAAGGCAAGGAAGGCAAGGGAAAGCAAGGCAAGGCAAGGGTAACCGAAGGAACGGCACGGCAAGGGGAAACAAGGCTAAGGCACGACAACGCAGGGCTAGGCAATGCACGGCCAGGCAAGGAAAGGGTAACGCAATGCAAGGCACGGTGAGGCAAGGCAAGGCTAATGCACGACAACGCACGGCTAGGCAATACACGGCAAGGTAAGGACAGGGTAACGCAAGGCAAGGCACGGTCAGGCGAGGCAAGGCTAAGGCACGACAACGCAAGTCTAGGTAATGCACGGAAGGCAAGCAAAGAGTAACGGAAGGCAAGGAAGGCAAGGGAAAGCAAGGGAAGGCAAGGGTAACGGAAGGAACGGCACGGTAAGGAGAAACAAGGCTAAGGCACGACAACGCAAGGCTAGCCAATGCACGGCAAGGAAAGGAAAGAGTAACGCAAGGGAAGGCACCGTTACGCGAGGCAAGGCTAAGGCACGACAACGCAAGGCTAGGCAATGCACGGAAGGCAAGCAAAGAGTAACGGAAGGCAAGGAAGGCAAGGGAAAGCAAGGCAAGGCAAGGGTAACGGAAGGAACGGCACTGCAAGGGGAAACAAGGCTAAGGCACGGCAACGCACGGCTAGGCAATGCACGGCAAGGCAAGGAAAGGGTAACGCAAGGCAAGGCACTTCAGGCGAGGCAAGGCTAAGGCACGACAACGCAAGGCTAGGCAATGCACGGAAGGAAAGCAAAGAGTAACGGAAGGCAATGAAAGGAAGGGAAACCAAGGCAAGGTAAGGGTAACGCAAGGCAAGGCACGGTGAGGCAAGGCAAGGCTGATGCACGGCAACGCACGGCTAGGCAATGCACGGCAAGGCAAGGAAAGGGTAACGCAAGGCAAGGCACGGTCAGGCGAGGCAAGGCTAAGGCACGACAACGCAAGGCTAGGCAATGCACGGAAGGCAAGCAAAGAGGAACGGAAGGCAAGGAAGGCTAGGGAAAGCAGGAAAAAGGCAAGGGTAACGGAAGGAACGGCACGGCAAGGGGAAACAAGGCTAAGGCACGACAACACAGGGCTAGGCAATGCAGGGCAAGGCAAGGAAAGGGTAACGCAAGGCAAGGCACGGTTTGGGGAGGAAGGCGCATGCACGACAACGCAAGGCTAGGCAATGCACGGAAGGCAAGCAAAGAGTAACGGAAGGCAAGGAAGGCAAGGGAAAGCAAGGCAAGGCAAGGGTAACAGAAGGAACGGCACGGCAAGGGGAAACAAGGCTAAGGCACGGCAACGCACGGCTAGGCAATGCACGGCAAGGCAAGGAAAGGGTAACGCAAGGCAAGGCACGGTGAGGCAAGGCAAGGCTGATGCACGGCAACGCACGGCTAGGCAATGCACGGCAAGGCAAGGAAAGGGTAACGCAAGGCAAGGCACGGTCAGGCGAGGCAAGGCTAAGGCACGACAACGCAAGGCTAGGCAATGCACGGCAAGGCAAGGAAAGGGTAACGCAAGGCAAGGCACGGTCAGGCGAGGCAAGGCTAAGGCACGACAACGCAAGGCTAGGCAATGAACGGAAGGCAAGCAAAGAGTAACGGAAGGCAAGGAAGGCAAGGGAAAGCAGGGGAAGGCAAGGGTAACGGAAGGAACGGCACGGTAAGGGGAAACAAGGCTAAGGCACGACAACGCAGGGCTAGGCAATGCACGGCAAGGCAAGGAAAGGGTAACGCAAGGCAAGGCACGGTTAGGCGAGGCAAGGCTAAGGCACGACAACGCAAGACTAGGCAATGCACGGAAGGCAAGCAAAGAGTAACGGAAGGCAAGGAAGGCAAGGGAAAGCAAGGCAAGGCAAGGGTAACGGAAGGAACGGCACGGCAAGGGGAAACAAGGCTAAGGCACGGCAACGCACGGCTAGGCAATGCACGGAAGGAAAGCAAAGAGTAACGGAAGGCAATGAAAGGAAGGGAAAGCAAGGCAAGGTAAGGGTAACGCAAGGCAAGGCACGGTGAGGCAAGGCAAGGCTGATGCACGACAACGCACGGCTAGGCAATTCACGGCAAGGCAAGGAAAGGGTAACGCAAGGCAAGGCACGGTCAGGCGAGGCAAGGCTAAGGCACGACAACGCAAGGCTAGGCAATGCACGGAAGGCAAGGAAGGCTAGGGAAAGCAGGGAAAGGCAAGGGTAACGGAAGGAACGGCACGGTAAGGGCAAACAAGACGAAGGCACGACAACACAGGGCTAGGCAATGCAGGGCAAGGCAAGGAAATGGTAACGCAAGGCAAGGCACGGTTTGGGGAGGCAAAGCTAATGCACGACAACGCAAGGCTAGGCAGTGCACGGCTAGGCAAGGAAAGAGTAACGGAAGGAAAGGAAGGCAAGGCAAAGCAAGGCAAGGCAAGTGTAACAAAAGGCAAGGCACGTCAAGGGGAAACAAGGCTAAGGAACGGCAACGCACGGCTACGCAATGCACGGCCAGGCAAGGAAAGGGTAACGCAAGGCAAGGCACGGTAAGGCAAGACAAGGCTAATGCACGACAACGCACGGCTAGGCAATGCACGGCCAGGCAAGGAAAGGGTAACGCAAGGCAAGGCACGGTGAGGCAAGGCAAGGCAAATGCACGACAACGCACGGCTAGGCAATGCACGGCAAGGCAAGGAAAGGGTAACGCAAGGCAAGGCACGGTCAGGCGAGGCAAGGCTAAGGCACGACAACGCAAGGCTAGGCAATGAACGGAAGGCAAGCAAAGAGTAACGGAAGGCAAGGAAGGCAAGGGAAAGCAAGGGAAGGCAAGGGCAACGAAAGGAACGGCACGGTAAGGGGAAACAAAGCTAAGGCACGACAATGCAGGGCTAGGCAATGCACGGCAAGGCAAGGAAAGGGTAACGCAAGGCAAAGCACGGTGAGGCAAGACAAGGCAAATGCACGACAACGCACGGCTAGGCAATGCACGGCAAGGCAAGGAAAGGGTAACTCAAGGCAAGGCACGGTCAGGCGAGGCAAGGCTAAGGCACGACAACGCAAGGCTAGGCAATGCACGGAAGGCAAGCAAAGAGTAACGGAAGGCAAGGAAGGCAAGGGAAAGCAGGGGAAGGCAAGGGTAACGAAAGGAACGGCACGGTAAGGGGAAACAAGGCTAAGGCACGACAACACAGGGCTAGGCAATGCAGGGCAAGGCAAGGAAAGGGTAACGCAAGGCAAGGCACGGTTTTGGGAGGAAGGCGAATGCACGACAACGCAAGGCTAGGCAATGCACGGAAGGTAAGCAAAGAGTAACGGAAGGCAAGGAAGGCAAGGGAAAGCAAGGCAAGTCAAGGGTAACAGAAGGAACGGCACGGCAAGGGGAAACAAGGCTAAGGCACGGCAACGCACGGCTAGGCAATGCACGGCAAGGCAAGGAAAGGGTAACGCAAGGCAAGGCACGGTGAGGCAAGGCAAGGCTGATGCACGACAACGCACGGCTAGGCAATGCACGGCAAGGCAAGGAAAGGGTAACGCAAGGCAAGGCACGGTCAGGCGAGGCAAGGCTAAGGCACGACAACGCAAGGCTAGGCAATGCACGGAAGGCAAGCAAAGAGTAACGGAAGGCAAGGAAGGCAAGGGAAAGCAAGGCAAGGCAAGGGTAACGGAAGGAATGGCACGGCAAGGGGAAACAAGGCTAAGGCACGGCAACGCACGGCTAGGCAATGCACGGCAAGAGAAGGAAAGGGTAACGCAAGGCAAGGCACCGTTACGCGAGGCAAGGCTAAGGCACGACAACGCAAGTCTAGGCAATGCACGGAAGGCAAGCAAAGAGTAACGGAAGGCAAGGAAGGCAAGGGAAAGCAAGGCAAGGCAAGGGTAACGGAAGGAACGGCACGGCAAGGGGAAACAAGGCTAAGGCACGGCAACGCATGGCTAGGCAATGCACGGCAAGGCAAGGAAAGGGTAACGCAAGGCAAGGCACTGTCAGGCGAGGCAAGGCTAAGGCACGACAACGCAAGGGTAGGCAATGCACGGAAGGAAAGCAAAGAGTAACGGAAGGCAATGAAAGTAAGGGAAAGCAAAGCAAGGTAAGGGTAACGCAAGGCAAGGCACGGTGAGGCAAGGCAAGGCTGATGCACGACAACGCACGGCTAGGCAATGCACGGCAAGGCAAGGAAAGGATAACGCAAGGCAAGGCACGGTCAGGCGAGGCAAGGCTAAGGCACGACAACGCAAGGCTAGGCAATGCACGGAAGTCAAGGAAGGCTAGGGAAAGCAGGGAAAGGCAAGGGTAACGGAAGGAACGGCACGGTAAGGGCAAACAAGACTAAGGCACGACAACACAGGGCTAGGCAATGCAGGGCAAGGCAAGGAAATGGTAACGCAAGGCAAGGCACGGTTTGGGGAGGCAAAGCTAATGCACGACAACGCAAGGCTAGGCAGTGCACGGCTAGGCAAGGAAAGAGTAACGGAAGGAAAGGAAGGCAAGGCAAAGCAAGGCAAGGCAAGTGTAACAAAAGGCAAGGCACGGCAAGGGGAAACAAGGCTAAGGAACGGCAACGCACGGCTACGCAATGCACGGCCAGGCAAGGAAAGGGTAACGCAAGGCAAGGCACGGTAAGGCAAGACAAGGCTAATGCACGACAACGCACGGCTAGGCAATGCACGGCCAGGCAAGGAAAGGGTAACGCAAGGCAAGGCACGGTGAGGCAAGGCAAGGCAAATGCACGACAACGCACGGCTAGGCAATGCACGGCAAGGCAAGGAAAGGGTAACGCAAGGCAAGGCACGGTCAGGCGAGGCAAGGCTAAGGCACGACAACGCAAGGCTAGGCAATGCACGGAAGGAAAGCAAAGAGTAACGGAAGGCAATGAAAGTAAGGGAAAGCAAAGCAAGGTAAGGGTAACGCAAGGCAAGGCACGGTGAGGCAAGGCAAGGCTGATGCACGACAACGCACGGCTAGGCAATTCACGGCAAGGCAAGGAAAGGGTAACGCAAGGCAAGGCACGGTCAGGCGAGGCCAGGCTAAGGCACGACAACGCAAGGCTAGGCAATGCACGGAAGGCAAGGAAGGCTAGGGAAAGCAGGGAAAGGCAAGGGTAACGGAAGGAACGGCACGGTAAGGGCAAACAAGACTAAGGCACGACAACGCAGGGCTAGGCAATGCAGGGCAAGGCAAGGAAATGGTAACGCAAGGCAAGGCACGGTTTGGGGAGGCAAAGCTAATGCACGACAACGCAAGGCTAGGCAGTGCACGGCTAGGCAAGGAAAGAGTAACGGAAGGAAAGGAAGGCAAGGCAAAGCAAGGCAAGGCAAGTGTAACAAAAGGCAAGGCACGGCAAGGGGAAACAAAGCTAAGGAACGGCAACGCACGGCTACGCAATGCACGGCCAGGCAAGGAAAGGGTAACGCAAGGCAAGGCACGGTAAGGCAAGACAAGGCTAATGCACGACAACGCACGGCTAGGCAATGCACGGCCAGGCAAGGAAAGGGTAACGCAAGGCAAGGCACGGTGAGGCAAGGCAAGGCAAATGCACGGCAACGCACGGCTAGGCAATGCACGGCAAGGCAAGGAAAGGGTAACGCAAGGCAAGGCACGGTCAGGCGAGGCAAGGCTAAGGCACGACAACGCAAGGCTAGGCAATGAACGGAAGGCAAGCAAAGAGTAACGGAAGGCAAGGAAGGCAAGGGAAAGCAAGGGAAGGCAAGGGCAACGAAAGGAACGGCACGGTAAGGGGAAACAAAGCTAAGGCACGACAATGCAGGGCTAGGCAATGCACGGCAAGGCAAGGAAAGGGTAACGCAAGGCAAAGCACGGTGAGGCAAGACAAGGCAAATGCACGACAACGCACGGCTAAGCAATGCACGGCAAGGCAAGGAAAGGGTAACTCAAGGCAAGGCACGGTCAGCCGAGGCAAGGCTAATGCACGACAATACAAGGCTAGGCAATGCACGGAAGGCAAGCAAAGAGTAACGGAAGGCAAGGAAGGCAAGGGAAAGCAGGGGAAGGCAAGGGTAACGAAAGGAACGGCACGGTAAGGGGAAACAAGGCTAAGGCACGACAACACAGGGCTAGGAAATGCAGGGCAAGGCAAGGAAAGGGTAACGCAAGGCAAGGCACGGTTTGGGGAGGAAGGCGAATGCACGACAACGCAAGGCTAGGCAATTCACGGAAGGCAAGCAAAGAGTAACGGAAGGCAAGGAAGGCAAGGGAAAGCAAGGCAAGGCAAGGGTAACAGAAGGAACGGCACGGCAAGGGGAAACAAGGCTAAGGCACGGCAACGCACGGCTAGGCAATGCACGGCAAGGCAAGGAAAGGGTAACGCAAGGCAAGGCACGGTGAGGCAAGGCAAGGCTGATGCACGACAACGCACGGCTAGGCGATGCACGGCAAGGCAAGGAAAGGGTAACGCAAGGCAAGGCACGGTGAGGCAAGGCAAGGCTAATGCACGACAACGCAAGGCTAGGCAATGCACGGAAGGCAAGCAAAGAGTAACGGAAGGCAAGGAAGGCAAGGGAAAGCAGGGCAAGGCAAGGGTAACGGAAGGAACGGCACGGTAAGGGGAAACAAGGCTAAGGCACGACAACGCAAGGCTAGCCAATGCACGGCAAGGAAAGGAAAGAGTAACGCAAGGGAAGGCACCGTTACGCGAGGCAAGGCTAAGGCACGACAACGCAAGGCTAGGCAATGCACGGAAGGCAAGCAAAGAGTAACGGAAGGCAAGGAAGGCAAGGGAAAGCAAGGCAAGGCAAGGGTAACGGAAGGAACGGCACGGCAAGGGGAAACAAGGCTAAGGCACGGCAACGCACGGCTAGGCAATGCACGGCAAGGCAAGGAAAGGGTAACGCAAGGCAAGGCACTTCAGGCGAGGCAAGGCTAAGGCACGACAACGCAAGGCTAGGCAATGCACGGAAGGAAAGCAAAGAGTAACGGAAGGCAATGAAAGGAAGGGAAACCAAGGCAAGGTAAGGGTAACTCAAGGCAAGGCACGGTGAGGCAAGGCAAGGCTGATGCACGGCAACGCACGGCTAGGCAATTCACGGCAAGGCAAGGAAAGGGTAACGCAAGGCAAGGCACGGTCAGGCGAGGCAAGGCTAAGGCACGACAACGCAAGGCTAGGCAATGCACGGAAGGCAAGCAAAGAGGAACGGAAGGCAAGGAAGGCTAGGGAAAGCAGGGAAAGGCAAGGGTAACGGAAGGAACGGCACGGTAAGGGCAAACAAGACTAAGGTACGACAACACAGGGCTAGGCAATGCAGGGCAAGGCAAGGAAATGGTAACGCAATGTAAGGCACGGTTTGGGGAGGCAAAGCTAATGCACGACAACGCAAGGCTAGGCAGTGCACGGCTAGGCAAGGAAAGAGTAACGGAAGGAAAGGAAGGCAAGGCAAAGCAAGGCAAGGCAAGTGTAACAAAAGGCAATTCACGGCAAGGGGAAACAAGGCTAAGGAACGGCAACGCACGGCTACGCAATGCACGGCCAGGCAAGGAAAGGGTAACGCAAGGCAAGGCACGGTAAGGCAAGACAAGGCTAATGCACGACAACGCACGGCTAGGCAATGCACGGCCAGGCAAGGAAAGGGTAACGCAAGGCAAGGCACGGTGAGGCAAGGCAAGGCAAATGCACGACAACGCACGGCTAGGCAATGCACGGCAAGGCAAGGAAAGGGTAACGCAAGGCAAGGCACGGTCAGGCGAGGCAAGGCTAAGGCACGACAACGCAAGGCTAGGCAATGAACGGAAGGCAAGCAAAGAGTAACGGAAGGCAAGGAAGGCAAGGGAAAGCAAGGGAAGGCAAGGGCAACGAAAGGAACGGCACGGTAAGGGGAAACAAGGCTAAGGCACGACAACACAGGGCTAGGCAATGCAGGGCAAGGCAAGGAAACGGTAACGCAAGGCAAGGCACGGTTTGGGGAGGAAGGCGCATGCACGACAACGCAAGGCTAGGCAATGCACGGAAGGCAAGCAAAGAGTAACGGAAGGCAAGGAAGGCAAGGGAAAGCAAGGCAAGGCAAGGGTAACGGAAGGAACGGCACGGCAAGGGGAAACAAGGCTAAGGCACGGCAACGCACGGGTAGGCAATGCACGGCAAGGCAAGGAAAGGGTAACGCAAGGCAAGGCACGATGAGGCAAGGCAAGGCTGATGCACGACAACGCACGGCTAGGCAATGCACGGCAAGGCAAGGAAAGGGTAACGCAAGGCAAGGCACGGTCAGGCGAGGCAAGGCTAAGGCACGACAATGCAAGGCTAGGCAATGCACGGCAAGGCAAGGAAAGGGTAACGCAAGGCAAGGCACGGTAAGGCGCGGCAAGGCTAAGGCACGACAACGCAAGGCTAGGCAATAAATGGAAGGCAAGCAAAGAGTAACTGAAGGCAAGGAAGGCAAGGGAAAGCAGGGGAAGGCAAGGGTAACGGAAGGAACGGCACGGTAAGGGGAAACAAGGCTAAGGCACGACAACGCAGGGCTAGCCAATGCACGGCAAGGAAAGGAAAGGGTAACGCAAGGCAAGGCACCGTTACGCGAGGCAAGGCTAAGGCACGACAACGCAAGACTAGGCAATGCACGGAAGGCAAGCAAAGAGTAACGGAAGGCAAGGAAGGCAAGGGAAAGCAAGGCAAGGCAAGGGTAACGGAAGGAACGGCACGGCAAGGGGAAACAAGGCTAAGGCACGGCAACGCACGGCTAGGCAATGCACGGAAGGAAAGCAAAGAGTAACGGAAGGCAATGAAAGTAAGGGAAAGCAAGGCAAGGTAAGGGTAACGCAAGGCAAGGCACGGTGAGGCAAGGCAAGGCTGATGCACGACAACGCACGGCTAGGCAATTCACGGCAAGGCAAGGAAAGGGTAACGCAAGGCAAGGCACGGTCAGGCGAGGCAAGGCTAAGGCACGACAACGCAAGGCTAGGCAATGCACGGAAGTCAAGGAAGGCTAGGGAAAGCAGGGAAAGGCAAGGGTAACGGAAGGAACGGCACGGTAAGGGCAAACAAGACTAAGGCACGGCAACGCATGGCTAGGCAATGCACGGCAAGGCAAGGAAAGGGTAACGCAAGGCAAGGCACTGTCAGGCGAGGCAAGGCTAAGGCACGACAACGCAAGGCTAGGCAATGCACGGAAGGAAAGCAAAGAGTAACGGAAGGCAATGAAAGTAAGGGAAAGCAAAGCAAGGTAAGGGTAACGCAAGGCAAGGCACGGTGAGGCAAGGCAAGGCTGATGCACGACAACGCACGGCTAGGCAATTCACGGCAAGGCAAGGAAAGGGTAACGCAAGGCAAGGCACGGTCAGGCGAGGCAAGGCTAAGGCACGACAACGCAAGGCTAGGCAATGCACGGAAGTCAAGGAAGGCTAGGGAAAGCAGGGAAAGGCAAGGGTAACGGAAGGAACGGCACGGTAAGGGCAAACAAGACTAAGGCACGACAACACAGGGCTAGGCAATGCAGGGCAAGGCAAGGAAAGGGTAACGCAAGGCAAGGCACGGTTTGGGGAGGCAAAGCTAATGCACGACAACGCAAGGCTAGGCAGTGCACGGCTAGGTAAGGAAAGAGTAACGGAAGGAAAGGAAGGCAAGGCAAAGCAAGGCAAGGCAAGTGTAACAAAAGGCTAAGGAACGGCAACGCACGGCTACGCAATGCACGGCCAGGCAAGGAAAGGGTAACGCAAGGCAAGGCACGGTAAGGCAAGACAAGGCTAATGCACGACAACGCACGGCTAGGCAATGCACGGCCAGGAAGGAAAGGGTAACGCAAGGCAAGGCACGGTGAGGCAAGGCAAGGCAAATGCACGACAACGCACGGCTAGGCAATGCACGGCAAGGCAAGGAAAGGGTAACGCAAGGCAAGGCACGGTCAGGCGAGGCAAGGCTAAGGCACGACAACGCAAGGCTAGGCAATGAACGGAAGGCAAGCAAAGAGTAACGGAAGGCAAGGAAGGCAAGGGAAAGCAAGGGAAGGCAAGGGCAACGAAAGGAACGGCACGGTAAGGGGAAACAAAGCTAAGGCACGACAATGCAGGGCTAGGCAATGCACGGCAAGGCAAGGAAAGGGTAACGCAAGGCAAAGCACGGTGAGGCAAGACAAGGCAAATGCACGACAACGCACGGCTAGGCAATGCACGGCAAGGCAAGGAAAGGGTAACTCAAGGCAAGGCACGGTCAGGCGAGGCAAGGCTAAGGCACGACAACGCAAGGCTAGGCAATGCACGGAAGGCAAGCAAAGAGTAACGGAAGGCAAGGAAGGCAAGGGAAAGCAGGGGAAGGCAAGGGTAACGAAAGGAACGGCACGGTAAGGGGAAACAAGGCTAAGGCACGACAACACAGGGCTAGGCAATGCAGGGCAAGGCAAGGAAAGGGTAACGCAAGTCAAGGCACGGTTTGGGGAGGAAGGCGAATGCAAGACAACGCAAGGCTAGGCAATGCACGGAAGGTAAGCAAAGAGTAACGGAAGGCAAGGAAGGCAAGGGAAAGCAAGGCAAGGCAAGGGTAACAGAAGGAACGGCACGGCAAGGGGAAACAAGGCTAAGGCACGGCAACGCACGGCTAGGCAATGCACGGCAAGGCAAGGAAAGGGTAACGCAAGGCAAGGCACGGTGAGGCAAGGCAAGGCTGATGCACGACAACGCACGGCTAGGCTATGCACGGCAAGGCAAGGAAAGGGTAACGCAAGGCAAGGCACGGTCAGGCGAGGCAAGGCTAAGGCACGACAACGCAAGGCTAGGCAATGCACGGAAGGCAAGCAAAGAGTAACGGAAGGCAAGGAAGGCAAGGGAAAGCAAGGCAAGGCAAGGGTAACGGAAGGAACGGCACGGCAAGGGGAAACAAGGCTAAGGCACGGCAACGCACGGCTAGGCAATGCACGGCAAGGGAAAGAAAGGGTAACGCAAGGCAAGGCACCGTTACGCGAGGCAAGGCTAAGGCACGACAACGCAAGGCTAGGCAATGCACGGAAGGCAAGCAAAGAGTAACGGAAGGCAAGGAAGGCAAGGGAAAGCAAGGCAAGGCAAGGGTAATGGAAGGAACGGCACGGCAAGGGGAAACAAGGCTAAGGCACGGCAACGCATGGCTAGGCAATGCACGGCAAGGCAAGGAAAGGGTAACGCAAGGCAAGGCACTGTCAGGCGAGGCAAGGCTAAGGCACGACAACGCAAGGCTAGGCAATGCACGGAAGGAAAGCAAAGAGTAACGGAAGGCAATGAAAGTAAGGGAAAGCAAAGCAAGGTAAGGGTAACGCAAGGCAAGGCACGGTGAGGCAAGGCAAGGCTGATGCACGACAACGCACGGCTAGGCAATTCACGGCAAGGCAAGGAAAGGTTAACGCAAGGCAAGGCACGGTCAGGCGAGGCAAGGCTAAGGCACGACAACGCAAGGCTAGGCAATGCACGGAAGTCAAGGAAGGCTAGGGAAAGCAGGGAAAGGCAAGGGTAACGGAAGGAACGGCACGGTAAGGGCAAACAAGACTAAGGCACGACAACACAGGGCTAGGCAATGCAGGGCAAGGCAAGGAAATGGTAACGCAAGGCAAGGCACGGTTTGGGGAGGCAAAGCTAATGCACGACAACGCAAGGCTAGGCAGTGCACGGCTAGGCAAGGAAAGAGTAACGGAAGGAAAGGAAGGCAAGGCAAAGCAAGGCAAGTCAAGTGTAACAAAAGGCAAGGCACGGCAAGGGGAAACAAGGCTAAGGAACGGCAACGCACGGCTACGCAATGCACGGCCAGGCAAGGAAAGGGTAACGCAAGGCAAGGCACGGTAAGGCAAGACAAGGCTAATGCACGACAACGCACGGCTAGGCAATGCACGGCCAGGCAAGGAAAGGGTAACGCAAGGCAAGGCACGGTGAGGCAAGGCAAGGCAAATGCACGACAACGCACGGCTAGGCAATGCACGGCAAGGCAAGGAAAGGGTAACGCAAGGCAAGGCACGGTCAGGCGAGGCAAGGCTAAGGCACGACAACGCAAGGCTAGGCAATGAACGGAAGGCAAGCAAAGAGTAACGGAAGGCAAGGAAGGCAAGGGAAAGCAAGGGAAGGCAAGGGCAACGAAAGGAACGGCACGGTAAGGGGAAACAAAGCTAAGGCACGACAATGCAGGGCTAGGCAATGCACGGCAAGGCAAGGAAAGGGTAACGCAAGGCAAAGCACGGTGAGGCAAGACAAGGCAAATGCACGACAACGCACGGCTAGGCAATGCACGGCAAGGCAAGGAAAGGGTAACTCAAGGCAAGGCACGGTCAGGCGAGGCAAGGCTAAGGCACGACAACGCAAGGCTAGGCAATGCACGGAAGGCAAGCAAAGAGTAACGGAAGGCAAGGAAGGCAAGGGAAAGCAGGGGAAGGCAAGGGTAACGAAAGGAACGGCACGGTAAGGGGAAACAAGGCTAAGGCACGACAACACAGGGCTAGGAAATGCAGGGCAAGGCAAGGAAAGGGTAACGCAAGGCAAGACACGGTTTGGGGAGGAAGGCGCATGCACGACAACGCAAGGCTAGGCAATGCACGGAAGGCAAGCAAGGGTAACGGAAGGCAAGGAAGGCAAGGGAAAGCAAGGCAAGGTAAGGGTAACAGAAGGAACGGCACGGCAAGGGGAAACAATGCTAAGGCACGGCAACGCACGGCTAGGCAATGCACGGCAAGGCAAGGAAAGGGTAACGCAAGGCAAGGCACGATGAGGCAAGGCAAGGCTGATGCACGACAACGCACGGCTAGGCAATGCACGGCAAGGCAAGGAAAGGGTAACGCAAGGCAAGGCACGGTCAGGCGAGGCAAGGCTAAGGCACGACAATGCAAGGCTAGGCAATGCACGGCAAGGCAAGGAAAGGGTAACGCAAGGCAAGGCACGGTAAGGCGCGGCAAGGCTAAGGCACGACAACGCAAGGCTAGGCAATAAACGGAAGGCAAGCAAAGAGTAACGGAAGGCAAGGAAGGCAAGGGAAAGCAGGGGAAGGCAAGGGTAACGGAAGGAACGGCACGGTAAGGGGAAACAAGGCTAAGGCACGACAACGCAGGGCTAGCCAATGCACGGCAAGGAAAGGAAAGGGTAACGCAAGGCGAGGCACCGTTACGCGAGGCAAGGCTAAGGCACGACAACGCAAGGCTAGGCAATGCACGGAAGGCAAGCAAAGAGTAACGGAAGGCAAGGAAGGCAAGGGAAAGCAAGGCAAGGCAAGGGTAACGGAAGGAACGGCACGGCAAGGGGAAAGAAGGCTAAGGCACGGCAACGCACGGCTAGGCAATGCACGGAAGGAAAGCAAAGAGTAACGGAAGGCAATGAAAGGAAGGGAAAGCAAGGCAAGGTAAGGGTAACGCAAGGCAAGGCACGGTGAGGCAAGGCAAGGCTGATGCACGACAACGCACGGCTAGGCAATTCACGGCAAGGCAAGGAAAGGGTAACGCAAGGCAAGGCACGGTCAGGCGAGGCAAGGCTAAGGCACGACAACGCAAGGCTAGGCAATGCACGGAAGGCAAGGAAGGCTAGGGAAAGCAGGGAAAGGCAAGGGTAACGGAAGGAACGGCACGGTAAGGGCAAACAAGACTAAGGCACGACAACACAGGGCTAGGCAATGCAGGGCAAGGCAAGGAAATGGTAACGCAAGGCAAGGCACGGTTTGGGGAGGCAAAGCTAATGCACGACAACGCAAGGCTAGGCAGTGCACGGCTAGGCAAGGAAAGAGTAACGGAAGGAAAGGAAGGCAAGGCAAAGCAAGGCAAGGCAAGTGTAACAAAAGGCAAGGCACGGCAAGAGGAAACAAGGCTAAGGAACGGCAACGCACGGCTACGCAATGCACGGCCAGGCAAGGAAAGGGTAACGCAAGGCAAGGCACGGTAAGGCAAGACAAGGCTAATGCACGACAACGCACGGCTAGGCAATGCACGGCCAGGCAAGGAAAGGGTAACGCAAGGCAAGGCACGGTGAGGCAAGGCAAGGCAAATGCACGACAACGCACGGCTAGGCAATGCACGGCAAGGCAAGGAAAGGGTAACGCAAGGCAAGGCACGGTCAGGCGAGGCAAGGCTAAGGCACGACAACGCAAGGCTAGGCAATGAACGGAAGGCAACCAAAGAGTAACGGAAGGCAAGGAAGGCAAGGGAAAGCAAGGGAAGGCAAGGGCAACGAAAGGAACGGCACGGTAAGGGGAAACAAAGCTAAGGCACGACAATGCAGGGCTAGGCAATGCACGGCAAGGCAAGGAAAGGGTAACGCAAGGCAAAGCACGGTGAGGCAAGACAAGGCAAATGCACGACAACGCACGGCTAGGAAATGCACGGCAAGGCAAGGAAAGGGTAACTCAAGGCAAGGCACGGTCAGGCGAGGCAAGGCTAAGGCACGACAACGCAAGGCTAGGCAATGCACGGAAGGCAAGCAAAGAGTAACGGAAGGCAAGGAAGGCAAGGGAAAGCAGGGGAAGGCAAGGGTAACAAAAGGAACGGCACGGTAAGGGGAAACAAGGCCAAGGCACGACAACACAGGGCTAGGCAATGCAGGGCAAGGCAAGGAAAGGGTAACGCAAGGCAAGGCACGGTTTGGGGAGGAAGGCGAATGCACGACAACGCAAGGCTAGGCAATGCACGGAAGGCAAGCAAAGAGTAAAGGAAGGCAAGGAAGGCAAGGGAAAGCAAGGCAAGGCAAGGGTAACAGAAGGAACGGCACGGCAAGGGGAAACAAGGCTAAGGCACGGCAACGCACGGCTAGGCAATGCACGGCAAGGCAAGGAAAGGGTAACGCAAGGCAAGGCACGGTGAGGCAAGGCAAGGCTGATGCACGACAACGCACGGCTAGGCTATGCACGGCAAGGCAAGGAAAGGGTAACGCAAGGCAAGGCACGGTCAGGCGAGGCAAGGCTAAGGCACGACAACGCAAGGCTAGGCAATGCACGGAAGGCAAGCAAAGAGTAACGGAAGGCAAGGAAGGCAAGGGAAAGCAAGGCAAGGCAAGGGTAACGGAAGGAACGGCACGGCAAGGGGAAACAAGGCTAAGGCACGGCAACGCACGGCTAGGCAATGCACGGCAAGGGAAGGAAAGGGTAACGCAAGGCAAGGCACCGTTACGCGAGGCAAGGCTAAGGCACGACAACGCAAGGCTAGGCAATGCACGGAAGGCAAGCAAAGAGTAACGGAAGGCAAGGAAGGCAAGGGAAAGCAAGGCAAGGCAAGGGTAACGGAAGGAACGGCACGGTAAGGGGAAACAAGGCTAAGGCACGACAACGCAGGGCTAGCCAATGCACGGCAAGGAAAGTAAAGAGTAACGCAAGGGAAGGCACCGTTACGCGAGGCAAGGCTAAGGCACGACAACGCAAGGCTAGGCAATGCACGGAAGGCAAGCAAAGAGTAACGGAAGGCAAGGAAGGCAAGGGAAAGCAAGGCAAGGGAAAGGTAACGGAAGGAACGGCACGGCAAGGGGAAACAAGGCTAAGGCACGGCAACGCACGGCTAGGCAATGCACGGCAAGGCAAGGAAAGGGTAACGTAAGGCAAGGCACTTCAGGCGAGGCAAGGCTAAGGCACGACAACGCAAGGCTAGGCAATGCACGGAAGGAAAGCAAAGAGTAACGGAAGGCAATGAAAGTAAGGGAAAGCAAAGCAAGGTAAGGGTAACGCAAGGCAAGGCACGGTGAGGCAAGGCAAGGCTGATGCACGACAACGCACGGCTAGGCAATTCACGGCAAGGCAAGGAAAGGGTAACGCAAGGCACGGCACGGTCAGGCGAGGCAAGGCTAAGGCACGACAACGCAAGGCTAGGCAATGCACGGCCAGGCAAGGAAAGGGTAACGCAAGGCAAGGCACGGTGAGGCAAGGCAAGGCAAATGCACGACAACGCACGGCTAGGCAATGCACGGCAAGGCAAGGAAAGGGTAACGCAAGGCAAGGCACGGTCAGGCGAGGCAAGGCTAAGGCACGACAACGCAAGGCTAGGCAATGAACGGAAGGCAAGCAAAGAGTAACGGAAGGCAAGGAAGGCAAGGGAAAGCAAGGGAAGGCAAGGGCAACGAAAGGAACGGCACGGTAAGGGGAAACAAAGCTAAGGCACGACAATGCAGGGCTAGGCAATGCACGGCAAGGCAAGGAAAGGGTAACGCAAGGCAAAGCACGGTGAGGCAAGACAAGGCAAATGCACGACAACGCACGGCTAGGCAATGCACGGCAAGGCAAGGAAAGGGTAACTCAAGGCAAGGCACGGTCAGGCGAGGCAAGGCTAAGGCACGACAACGCAAGGCTAGGCAATGCACGAAAGGCAAGCAAAGAGTAACGGAAGGCAAGGAAGGCAAGGGAAAGCAGGGGAAGGCAAGGGTAACGAAAGGAACGGCACGGTAAGGGGAAACAAGGATAAGGCACGACAACACAGGGCTAGGAAATGCAGGGCAGGGCAAGGAAAGGGTAACGCAAGGCAAGGCACGGTTTGGGGAGGAAGGCGCATGCACGACAACGCAAGGCTAGGCAATGCACGGAAGGCAAGCAAAGAGTAACGGAAGGCAAGGAAGGCAAGGAAAAGCAAGGCAAGGCAAGGGTAACAGAAGGAACGGCACGGCAAGGGGAAACAAGGCTAAGGCACGGCAACGCACGGCTAGGCAATGCACGGCAAGGCAAGGAAAGGGTAACGCAAGGCAAGGCACGATGAGGCAAGGCAAGGCTGATGCACGACAACGCACGGCTAGGCAATGCACGGCAAGGCAAGGAAAGGGTAACGAAAGGCAAGGCACGGCAAGTCAAGGCAAAGCTATGGCACGACAATGCAAGGCTAGGCAAAGCACGGCAAGGCAAGGAAGGGGCAACGGAAGGCAAGGCACGGTAAGGCGCGGCAAGGCTAAGGCACGACAACGCAAGGCTAGGCAATAAACGGAAGGCAAGCAAAGAGTAACGGAAGGCAAGGAAGGCAAGGGAAAGCAGGGGAAGGCAAGGGTATCGGAAGGAACGGCATGGTAAGGGGAAACAAGGCTAAAGCACGACAACGCAGGGCTAGCCAATGCACGGCAAGGAAAGGAAAGGGTAACGCAAGGCAAGGCACCGTTACGCGAGGCAAGGCTAAGGCACGACAACGCAAGGCTAGGCAATGCACGGAAGGCAAGCAAAGAGTAACGGAAGGCAAGGAAGGCAAGGGAAAGCAAGGCAAGGCAAGGGTAACGGAAGGAACGGCACGGCAAGGGGAAAGAAGGCTAAGGCACGGCAACGCACGGCTAGGCAATGCACGGAAGGAAAGCAAAGAGTAACGGAAGGTAATGAAAGGAAGGGAAAGCAAGGCGAGGTAAGGGTAACGCAAGGCAAGGCACGGTGAGGCAAGGCAAGGCTGATGCACGACAACGCACGGCTAGGCAATTCACGGCAAGGCAAGGAAAGGGTAACGCAAGGCAAGGCACGGTCAGGCGAGGCAAGGCTAAGGCACGACAACGCAAGGCTAGGCAATGCACGGAAGGCAAGGAAGGCTAGGGAAAGCAGGGAAAGGCAAGGGTAACGGAAGGGACGGCACGGTAAGGGCAAACAAGATTAAGGCACGACAACACAGGGCTAGGCAATGCAGGGGAAGGCAAGGAAATGGTAACGCAAGGCAAGGCACGGTTTGGGGAGGCAACGCTAATGCACGACAACGCAAGGCTAGGCAGTGCACGGCTAGGCAAGGAAAGAGTAACGGAAGGAAAGGAAGGCAAGGCAAAGCAAGGCAAGGCAAGTGTAACAAAAGGCAAGGCACGGCAAGGGGAAACAAGGCTAAGGAACGGCAACGCACGGCTACGCAATGCACGGCCAGGCAAGGAAAGGGTAACGCAAGGCAAGGCACGGTAAGGCAAGACAAGGCTAATGCACGACAACGCACGGCTAGGCAATGCACGGCCAGGCAAGGAAAGGGTAACGCAAGGCAAGGCACGGTGAGGCAAGGCAAGGCAAATGCACGACAACGCACGGCTAGGCAATGCACGGCAAGGCAAGGAAAGGGTAACTCAAGGCAAGGCACGGTCAGGCGAGGCAAGGCTAAGGCACGACAACGCAAGGCTAGGCAATGCACGGAAGGCAAGCAAAGAGTAACGGAAGGCAAGGAAGGAAAGGGAAAGCAGGGGAAGGCAAGGGTAACGAAAGGAACGGCACGGCAAGGGGAAACAAGGCTAAGGCACGGCAACGCACGGCTAGGCAATGCACGGCAAGGCAAGGAAATGGTAACGCAAGGCAAGGCACTGTCAGGCGAGGCAAGGCTAAGGCACGACAACGCAAGGCTAGGCAATGCACGGAAGGAAAGCAAAGAGTAACGGAAGGCAATGAAAGGAAGGGAAAGCAAGGCAAGGTAAGGGTAACGCAAGGCAAGGCACGGTGAGGCAAGGCAAGGCTGATGCACGACAACGCACGGCTAGGCAATTCACGGCAAGGCAAGGAAAGGGTAACGCAAGGCAAGGCACGGTCAGGCGAGGCAAGGCTAAGGCACGACAACGCAAGGCTAGGCAATGCACGGAAGGCAAGCAAAGAGGAACGGAAGGCAAGGAAGGCAAGGGAAAGAAGGGGAAGGCAAGGGTAACGGAAGGAACGGCACGGTAAGGGGAAACAAGGCTAAGGCACGACAACGCAGGGCTAGCCAATGCACGGCAAGGAAAGGAAAGGGTAACGCAAGGCAAGGCACCGTTACGCGAGTCAAGGCTAAGGCACGACAACGCAAGGCTAGGCAATGCACGGAAGGCAAGCAAAGAGTAACGGAAGGCAAGGAAGGCAAGGGAAAGCAAGGGAAGGCAAGGGTAACGGAAGGAACGGCACGGCAAGGGGAAACAAGGCTAAGGCACGGCAACGCACGGCTACGCAATGCACGGCCAGGCAAGGAAAGGGTAACGCAAGGCAAGGCACGGTAAGGCAAGACAAGGCTAATGCACGACAACGCACGGCTAGGCAATGCACGGCGAGGCAAGGAAAGGGTAACGCAAGGCAAGGCACGGTCAGGCGACGCAAGGCTAAGGCACGACAACGCAAGGCTAGGCAATGCACGGAAGGCAAGCAAAGAGTAACGGAAGGCAAGGAAGGCAAGGGAAAGCAGGGGAAGGCAAGGGTAACGAAAGGAACGGCACGGTAAGGGGAAACAAGGCTAATGCACGACAACACAGGGCTAGGCAATGCAGGGCAAGGCAAGGAAAGGGTAACGCAAGGCAAGGCACGGTTCGGGGAGGAAGGCGAATGCACGACAACGCAAGGCTAGGCAATGCACGGAAGGCAAGCAAAGAGTAACGGAAGGCAATGAAAGGAAGGGAAAGCAAGGCAAGGTAAGGGTAACGCAAGGCAAGGCACGGTGAGGCAAGGCAAGGCTGATGCACGACAACGCACGGCTAGGCAATTCACGGCAAGGCAAGGAAAGGGTAACGCAAGGCAAGGCACGGTCAGGCGAGGCAAGGCTAAGGCACGACAACGCAAGGCTAGGCAATGCACGGAAGGCAAGCAAAGAGGAACGGAAGGCAAGGAAGCCTAGGGAAAGCAGGGAAAGGCAAGGGTAACGGAAGGAACGGCACGGTAAGGGCAAACAAGACTAAGGCACGACAACACAGGGCTAGGCAATGCAGGGCAAGGCAAGGAAATGGTAACGCAAGGCAAGGCACGGTTTGGGGAGGCAAAGCTAATGCACGACAACGCAAGGCTAGGCAGTGCACGGCTAGGCAAGGAAAGAGTAACGGAAGGAAAGGAAGGCAAGGCAAAGCAAGGCAAGGCAAGTGTAACAAAAGGCAAGGCACGGCAAGGGGAAACAAGGCTAAGGAACGGCAACGCACGGCTACGCAATGCACGGCCAGGCAAGGAAAGGGTAACGCAAGGCAAGGCACGGTAAGGCAAGACAAGGCTAATGCACGACAACGCACGGCTAGGTAATGCACGGCCAGGCAAGGAAAGGGTAACGCAAGGCAAGGCACGGTGAGGCAAGGCAAGGCTAATGCACGACAACGCACGGCTAGGCAATGCACGGCAAGGCAAGGAAAGGGTAACGCAAGGCAAGGCACGGTCAGGCGAGGCAAGGCTAAGGCACGACAACGCAAGGCTAGGCAATGAACGGAAGGCAAGCAAAGAGTAACGGAAGGCAAGGAAGGCAAGGGAAAGCAAGGGAAGGCAAGGGCAACGAAAGGAACGGCACGGTAAGGGGAAACAAGGCTAAGGCACGACAACGCAAGGCTAGGCAATGAACGGAAGGCAAGCAAAGAGTAACGGAAGGCAAGGAAGGCAAGGGAAAGCAGGGGAAGGCAAGGGTAACGAAAGGAACGGCACGGTAAGGGGAAACAAGGCTAAGGCACGACAACACAGGGCTAGGCAATGCAGGGCAAGGCAAGGAAAGGGTAACGCAAATCAAGGCACGGTTTGGGTAGGAAGGCGAATGCACGACAACGCAAGGCTAGGCAATGCACGGAAGGCAAGGAAAGGGTAACGGAAGGCAAGGAAGGCAAGGGAAAGCAAGGCAAGGCAAGGGTAACAAAAGGAACGGCACGGCAAGGGGAAACAAGGCTAAGGCACGACAACGCACGGCTAGGCAATGCACGGCAAGGCAAGGAAAGGGTAACGCAAGGGAAGGCACGGTGAGGCAAGGCAAGGCTAATGCACGACAACGCACGGCTAGGCAATGCACGGCAAGGCAAGGAAAGGGTAACGCAAGGCAAGGCACGGTCAGGCGAGGCAAGGCTAAGGCACGACAACGAAAGGCTAGGCAATGTACTGCAAGGCAAGGAAAGGGTAACGCAAGGCAAGGCACGGTAAGGCGCGGCAAGGTTAAGGCACGACAACGCAAGGCTAGGCAATAAACGGAAGGGAAGCAAAGAGTAAAAGAAGGCAAGGAAGGCAAGGGAAAGCAGGGGAAGGCAAGGGTAACGGAAGGAACGGCACGGTAAGGGGAAACAAAGCTAAGGCACGACAATGCAGGGCTAGGCAATGCACGGCAAGGCAAGGAAAGGGTAACGCAAGGCAAAGTACGGTGAGGCAAGACAAGGCAAATGCACGACAACGCACGGCTAGGCAATGCACGGCAAGGCAAGGAAAGGGTAACTCAAGGCAAGGCACGGTCAGGCGAGGCAAGGCTAAGGCACGACAACGCAAGGCTAGGCAATGCACGGAAGGCAAGCAAAGAGTAACGGAAGGCAAAGAAGGCAAGGGAAAGCAGGGGAAGGCAAGGGTAACGGAAGGAACGGCACGGTAAGGGCAAACAAGACTAAGGCACGAAAACACAGGGCTAGGCAATGCAGGGCAAGGCAAGGAAATGGTAACGCAAGGCAAGGCACGGTTTGGGGAGGCAAGGCTAATGCACGACAACGCAAGGCTAGGCAATGCACGGAAGGGAAGCAAAGAGTAACGGAAGGCAAGGAAGGCAAGGGAAAGCAAGGCAAGGCAAGGGCAACAGAAGGAACGCCACGGGAAGGGGAAACAAGGCTAAGGCACGGCAACGCACGGCTAGGCAATGCACGGCAAGGCAAGGAAAGGGTAACGCAAGGCAAGGCACGGTAAGGCGCGGCAAGGCTAAGGCACGACAACGCAAGGCTAGGCAATAAACGGAAGGCAAGCAAAGAGTAACGGAAGGCAAGGAATGCAAGGGAAAGCAGGGGAAGGCAAGGGTAACGGAAGGAACGGCACGGTAAGGGGAAACAAGGCTAAGGCACGACAACGCAGGGCTAGCCAATGCACGGCAAGGAAAGGAAAGGGTAACGCAAGGCAAGGCACCGTTACGCGAGGCAAGGCTAGGGCACGACAACGCAAGGCTAGGCAATGCACGGAAGGCAAGCAAAGAGTAACGGAAGGCAAGGAAGGCAAGGGAAAGCAAGGCAAGGCAAGGGTAACGGAAGGAACGGCACGGCAACGGGAAACAAGGCTAAGGCACGGCAACGCACGGCTAGGCAATGCACGGCAAGGCAAGGAAAGGGTAACGCAAGGCAAGGCACTGTCAGGCGAGGCAAGGCTAAGGCACGACAACGCAAGGCTAGGCAATGCACGGAAGGAAAGCAAAGAGTAACGGAAGGCAATGGAAGGAAGTGAAAGCAAGGCAAGGTAAGGGTAACGCAAGGCAAGGCACGGTGAGGCAAGGCAAGGCTGATGCACGACAACGCACGGCTAGGCAATTCACGGCAAGGCAAGGAAAGGGTAACGCAAGGCAAGGCACGGTCAGGCGAGGCAAGGCTAAGGCACGACAACGCAAGGCTAGGCAATGCACGGAAGGCAAGCAAAGAGTAACGGAAGGCAAGGAAGGCTAGGGAAAGAAGGGGAAGGCAAGGGTAACGGAAGGAACGGCACGGCAACGGGAAACAAGGCTAAGGCACGACAACACAGGGTAGGCAATGCACGGAAGGCAAGCAAAGAGTAACGGAAGGCAAGGCACCGTTACGCGAGGCAAGGCTAAGGCACGACAACGCAAGGCTAGGCAATGCACGGAAGGCAAGCAAAGAGTAACGGAAGGCAAGGAAGGCAAGGGAAAGCAGGGGAAGGCAAGGGTAACGAAAGGAACGGCACGGTAAGGGGAAACAAGGCTAAGGCACGACAACACAGGGCTAGGCAATGCACGGCAAGGCAAGGAAAGGGTAACGCAAAGCAAGGCACGGTGAAGCAAGGCAAGGCTGATGCACGACAACGCACGGCTAGGCAATGCACGGCAAGGAAAGGAAAGGGTAACGCAAGGCAAGGCACGGTGAGGCAAGGCAAGGCTGATGCACGACAACGCACGGCTAGGCAATGCACGGCAAGGAAAGGAAAGGGTAACGCAAGGCAAGGCACCGTTACGCGAGGCAAGGCTAAGGCACGACAACGCAAGGCTAGGCAATGCACGGAAGGCAAGCAAAGAGTAACGGAAGGCAAGGAAGGCAAGGGAAAGCAAGGCAAGGCAAGGGTAACGGAAGGAACGGCACGGTAAGGGGAAACAAGGCTAAGGCACGGCAACGCACGGCTAGGCAATGCACGGGCAGGCAAGGAAAGGGTAACGCAAGGCAAGGCACGGTAAGGCAAGCCAAGGCTAATGCACGACAACGCACGGCTAGGCAATGCACGGCGAGGCAAGGAAAGGGTAACATAAGGCAAGGCACGGTGAGGCAAGGCAAGGCAAATGCACGACAACGCACGGCTAGGCAATGCACGGCAAGGCAAGGAAAGGGTAACGCAAGGCAAGGCACGGTCAGGCGAGGCAAGGCTAAGGCACGACAACGCAAGGCTAGGCAATGAACGGAAGGCAAGCAAAGAGTAACGGAAGGCAAGGAAGGCAAGGGAAAGCAAGGGAAGGCAAGGGCAACGAAAGGAACGGCACGGTAAGGGGAAACAAAGCTAAGGCACGACAACGCAAGGCTAGGCAATGCACGGCAAGGCAAGGAAAGGGTAACGCAAGGCAAAGCACGGTGAGGCAAGACAAGGCAAATGCACGACAACGCACGGCTAGGCAATGCACAGCAAGGCAAGGAAAGGGTAACGCAAGGCAAGGCACGGTCAGGCGAGGCAAGGCTAAGGCACGACAACGCAAGGCTAGGCAATGCACGGAAGGCAAGCAAAGAGTAACGGAAGGCAAGGAAGGCAAGGGAAAGCAAGGCAAGGCAAGGGTAACGAAAGGAACGGCACGGAAAGGGGAAACAAGGCTAAGGCACGACAACACAGGGCTAGGCAATGCAGGGCAAGGCAAGGAAAGGGTAACGCAAGGCAAGGCACGGTTCGGGGAGGAAGGCGAATGCACGACAACGCAAGGCTAGGCAATGCACGGAAGGCAAGCAAAGAGTAACGGAAGGCAATGAAAGGAAGGGAAAGCAAGGCAAGGTAAGGGTAACGCAAGGCAAGGCACGGTGAGGCAAGGCAAGGCTGATGCACGACAACGCACGGCTAGGCAATTCACGGCAAGGCAAGGAAAGGGTAACGCAAGGCAAGGCACGGTCAGGCGAGGCAAGGCTAAGGCACGACAACGCAAGGCTAGGCAATGCACGGAAGGCAAGCAAAGAGGAACGGAAGGCAAGGAAGCCTAGGGAAAGCAGGGAAAGGCAAGGGTAATGGAAGGAACGGCACGGTAAGGGCAAACAAGACTAAGGCACGACAACACAGGGCTACGCAATGCAGGGCAAGGCAAGGAAATGGTAACGCAAGGCAAGGCACGGTTTGGGGAGGCAAAGCTAATGCACGACAACGCAAGGCTAGGCAGTGCACGGCTAGGCAAGGAAAGAGTAACGGAAGGAAAGGAAGGCAAGGCAAAGCAAGGCAAGGCAAGTGTAACAAAAGGCAAGGCACGGCAAGGGGAAACAAGGCTAAGGAACGGCAACGCACGGCTACGCAATGCACGGCCAGGCAAGGAAAGGGTAACGCAAGGCAAGGCACGGTAAGGCAAGACAAGGCTAATGCACGACAACGCACGGCTATGTAATGCACGGCCAGGCAAGGAAAGGGTAACGCAAGGCAAGGCACGGTGAGGCAAGGCAAGGCAAATGCAAGACAACGCACGGCTAGGCAATGCACGGCAAGGCAAGGAAAGGGTAACGCAAGGCAAGGCACGGTCAGGCGAGGCAAGGCTAAGGCACGACAACGCAAGGCTAGGCAATGAACGGAAGGCAAGCAAAGAGTAACGGAAGGCAAGGAAGGCAAGGGAAAGCAAGGGAAGGCAAGGGCAACGAAAGGAACGGCACGGTAAGGGGAAACAAAGCTAAGGCACGACAATGCAGGGCTAGGCAATGCACGGCAAGGCAAGGAAAGGGTAACGCAAGGCAAGGCACGGTGAGGGGAAACAAGGCTAAGGCACGACAACGCAAGGCTAGGCAATGCACGGAAGGCAAGCAAAGAGTAACGGAATGCAAGGAAGGCAAGGGAAAGCAGGGGAAGGCAAGGGTAACGAAAGGAACGGCACGGTAAGGGGAAACAAGGCTAAGGCACGACAACACAGGGCTAAGCAATGCAGGGCAAGGCAAGGAAAGGGTAACGCAAATCAAGGCACGGTTTGGGGAGGAAGGCGAATGCACGACAACGCAAGGCTAGGCAATGCACGGAAGGCAAGCAAAGAGTAACGGAAGGCAAGGAAGGCAAGGGAAAGCAAGGCAAGGCAAGGGTAACAGAAGGAACGGCACGGCAAGGGGAAACAAGGCTAAGGCACGGCAACGCACGGCTATGCAATGCACGGCAAGGCAAGGAAAGGGTAACGCAAGGCAAGGCACGGTGAGGCAAGGCAAGGCTGATGCACGACAACGCACGGCTAGGCAATGCACGGCAAGGCAAGGAAAGGGTAACGCAAGGCAAGGCACGGTCAGGCGAGGCAAGGCTAAGGCACGACAACGAAAGGCTAGGCAATGTACTGCAAGGCAAGGAAAGGGTAACGCAAGGCAAGGCACGGTAAGGCGCGGCAAGGCTAAGGCACGACAACGCAAGGCTAGGCAATAAACGGAAGGCAAGCAAAGAGTAACGGAAGGCAAGGAAGGCAAGGGAAAGCAGGGGAAGGCAAGGGTAACGGAAGGAACGGCACGGTAAGGGGAAACAAGGCTAAGGCACGACAACGCAGGGCTAGCCAATGCACGGCAAGGAAAGGAAAGGGTAACGCAAGGCAAGGCACCGTTACGCGAGGCAAGGCTAGGGCACGACAACGCAAGGCTAGGCAATGCACGGAAGGCAAGCAAAGAGTAACGGAAGGCAAGGAAGGCAAGGGAAAGCAAGGCAAGGCAAGGGTAACGGAAGGAACGGCACGGCAAGGGGAATCAAGGCTAAGGCACGACAACGCAGGGCTAGCCAATGCACGGCAAGGCAAGGAAATGGTAACGCAAGGCAAGGCACTGTCAGGCGAGGCAAGGCTAAGGCACGACAACGCAAGGCTAGGCAATGCACGGAAGGAAAGCAAAGAGTAACGGAAGGCAATGAAAGGAAGGGAAAGCAAGGCAAGGTAAGGGTAACGCAAGGCAAGGCACGGTGAGGCAAGGCAAGGCTGATGCACGACAACGCACGGCTAGGCAATTCACGGCAAGGCAAGGAAAGCGTAACGCAAGGCAAGGCACGGTCAGGCGAGGCAAGGCTAAGGCACGACAACGCAAGGCTAGGCAATGCACGGAAGGCAAGCAAAGAGGAACGGAAGGCAAGGAAGGCTAGGGAAAGCAGGGAAAGGCAAGGGTAACGGAAGGAACGGCACGGTAAGTGCAAACAAGACTAAGGCACGACAACACAGGGCTAGGCAATGCTGGGCAAGGCAAGGAAATGGTAACGCAAGGCAAGGCACGGTTTGGGGAGGCAAAGCTAATGCACGGCAACGCACGGCTACGCAATGCACGGCCAGGCAAGGAAAGGGTAACGCAAGGCAAGGCACGGTAAGGCAAGTGTATCAAAAGGCAAGGCATGGCAATGGGAAACAAGGCTAAGGAACGGCAACGCACGGCTACGCAATGCACGGCCAGGCAAGGAAAGGGTAACGCAAGGCAAGGCACGGTAAGGCAAGAGAAGGCTAATGCACGACAACGCACGGCTAGGCAATGCACGGCCGGGCAAGGAAAGGGTAACGCAAGGCAAGGAACGGTGAGGCGAGACAAGGCTAATGCACGACAACGCACGGCTAGGCAATGCACGGCAAGGCAAGGAAAGGGTAACGCAAGGCAAGGCACGGTCAGGCGAGGCAAGGCTAAGGCACGACAACGCAAGGCTAGGCAATGAACGGAAGGCAAGCAAAGAGTAACGGAAGGCAAGGAAGGCAAGGGAAAGCAAGGGAAGGCAAGGGCAACGAAAGGAACGGCACGGTAAGGGGAAACAAAGCTAAGGCACGACAATGCAGGGCTAGGCAATGCACGGCAAGGCAAGGAAAGGGTAACGCAAGGCAAAGCACGGTGAGGCAAGACAAGGCAAATGCACGACAACGCACGGCTAGGCAATGCACGGCAAGGCAAGGAAAGGGTAACTCAAGGCAAGGCACGGTCAGGCGAGGCAAGGCTAAGGCACGACAACGCAAGGCTAGGCAATGCACGGAAGGCAAGCAAAGAGTAACGGAAGGCAAGGAAGGCAAGGGAAAGCATGGGAAGGCAAGGGTAACGAATGGAACGGCACGATAAGGGGAAACAAGGCTAAGGCACGACAACACAGGGTTAGGCAATGCAGGGCAAGGCAAGGAAAGGGTAACGCAAGGCAACGCACGGTTTGGGGAGGAAGGCGAATGCACGACAACGCAAGGCTAGGCAATGCACGGAAGGCAAGCAAAGAGTAACGGAAGGCAAGGAAGGCAAGGGAAAGCAAGGCAAGGCAAGGGTAACAGAAGGAACGGCACGGCAAGGGGAAACAAGGCTAAGGCACGGCAACGCACGGCTAGGCAATGCACGGCAAGGCAAGGAAAGGGTAACGCAAGGCAAGGCACGGTAAGGCGCGGCAAGGCTAAGGCACGACAACGCAAGGCTAGGCAATAAACGGAAGGCAAGCAAAGAGTAACGGAATGCAAGGAATGCAAGGGAAAGCAGGGGAAGGCAAGGGTAACGGAAGGAACGGCACGGTAAGGGGAAACAAGGCTAAGGCACGACAACGCAGGGCTAGCCAATGCACGGCAAGGAAAGGAAAGGGTAACGCAAGGCAAGGCACCGTTACGCGAGGCAAGGCTAGGGCACGACAACGCAAGGCTAGGCAATGCACGGAAGGCAAGCAAAGAGTACCGGAAGGCAAGGAAGGCAAGGGAAAGCAAGGCAAGGCAAGGGTAACGGAAGGAACGGCACGGCAACGTTAAACAAGGCTAAGGCACGGCAACGCACGGCTAGGCAATGCACGGCAAGGCAAGGAAATGGTAACGCAAGGCAAGGCACTGTCAGGCGAGGCAAGGCTAAGGCACGACAACGCAAGGCTAGGCAATGCACGGAAGGAAAGCAAAGACTAACGGAAGGCAATGAAAGGAAGGGAAAGCAAGGCAAGGTAAGGGTAACGCAAGGCAAGGCACGGTGAGGCAAGGCAAGGCTGATGCACGACAACGCACGGCTAGGCAATTCACGGCAAGGCAAGGAAAGGGTAACGCAAGGCAAGGCACGGTCAGGCGAGGCAAGGCTAAGGCACGACAACGCAAGGCTAGGCAATGCACGGAAGGCAAGCAAAGAGGAACGGAAGGCAAGGAAGGCAAGGGAAAGAAGGGGAAGGCAAGGGTAACGGAAGGAACGGCACGGTAAGGGGAAACAAGGCTAAGGCACGACAACGCAGGGCTAGGCAATGCACGGCAAGGCAAGGAAAGGGTAACGCAAGGCAAGGCACGGTCAGGCGAGGCAAGGCTAAGGCACGACAACGCAAGGCTAGGCAATGCACGGAAGGCAAGCAAAGAGTAACGGAAGGCAAGCAAGGCAAGGGAAAGCAAGGCAAGGCAAGGGTAACGGAAGGAACGGCACGGCAAGGGGAAACAAGGCTAAGGCACGGCAACGCACGGCTACGCAATGCACGGCCAGGCAAGGAAAGGGTAACGCAAGGCAAGGCACGGTAAGGCAAGACAAGGCTAATGCACGACAACGCACGGCTAGGCAATGCACGGCAAGGAAAGGAAAGGGTAACGCAAGGCAAGGCACGGTCAGGCGAGGCAAGGCTAAGGCACGACAACGCAAGGCTAGGCAATGCAAGGAAGGCAAGCAAAGAGTAACGGAAGGCAAGGAAGGCAAGGGAAAGCAAGGGAAGGCAAGGGCAACGAAAGGAACGGCACGGTAAGGAGAAACAAGGCTAAGGCACGGCAACACAGGGCTAGGCAATGCAGGGCAAGGCAAGGAAAGGGTAACGCAAGGCAAGGCACGGTTCGGGGAGGAAGGCGAATGCACGACAACGCAAGGCTAGGCAATGCACGGAAGGCAAGCAAAGAGTAACGGAAGGCAATGAAAGGAAGGGAAAGCAAGGCAAGGTAAGGGTAACGCAAGGGAAGGCACGGTGAGGCAAGGCAAGGCTGATGCACGACAAGCCACGGCTAGGCAATTCACGGCAAGGCAAGGAAAGGGTAACGCAAGGCAAGGCACGGTCAGGCGAGGCAAGGCTAAGGCACGACAACGCAAGGCTAGGCAATGCACGGAAGGCAAGCAAAGAGGAACGGAAGGCAAGGAAGGCTAGGGAAAGCAGGGAAAGGCAAGGGTAACGGAAGGAACGGCACGGTAAGGGCAAACAAGACTAAGGCACGACAACACAGGGCTAGGCAATGCAGGGCAAGGCAAGGAAATGGTAACGCAAGGCAAGGCACGGTTTGGGGAGGCAAAGCTAATGCACGACAACGCAAGGCTAGGCAGTGCACGGCTAGGTAAGGAAAGAGTAACGGAAGGAAAGGAAGGCAAGGCAAAGCAAGGCAAGGCAAGTGTAACAAAAGGCAAGGGACGGCAAGGGGAAACAAGGCTAAGGAACGGCAACGCACGGCTACGCAATGCACGGCCAGGCAAGGAAAGGGTAACGCAAGGCAAGGCACGGTAAGGCAAGCCAACGCTAATGCACGACAACGCACGGCTAGGCAATGCACGGCGAGGGAAGGAAAGGGTAACGCAAGGCAAGGCACGGTGAGGCAAGGCAAGGCAAATGCACGACAACGCACGGCTAGGCAATGCACGGCAAGGCAAGGAAAGGGTAACGCAAGGCAAGGCACGGTCAGGCGAGGCAAGGCTAAGGCACGACAACGCAAGGCTAGGCAATGAACGGAAGGCAAGCAAAGAGTAACGGAAGGCAAGGAAGGCAAGGGAAAGCAAGGGAAGGCAAGGGCAACGAAAGGAACGGCACGGTAAGGGGAAACAAAGCTAAGGCACGACAATGCAGGGCTAGGCAATGCACGGCAAGGCAAGGAAAGGGTAACGCAAGGCAAAGCACGGTGAGGCAAGACAAGGCAAATGCACGACAACGCACGGCTAGGCAATGCAGGGCAAGGCAAGGAAAGGGTAACTCAAGGCAAGGCACGGTCAGGCGAGGCAAGGCTAAGGCACGACAACGCAAGGCTAGGCAATGCACGGAAGGCAAGCAAACAGTAACGGAATGCAAGGAAGGCAAGGGAAAGCAGGGGAAGGCAAGGGTAACGAAAGGAACGGCACGGTAAGGGGAAACAAGGCTAAGGCACGACAACGCAGGGCTAGCCAATGCACGGCAAGGAAAGGAAAGGGTAACGCAAGGCAAGGCACCGTTACGCGAGGCAAGGCTAGGGCACGACAACGCAAGGCTAGGCAATGCACGGAAGGCAAGCAAAGAGTACCGGAAGGCAAGGAAGGCAAGGGAAAGCAAGGCAAGGCAAGGGTAACGGAAGGAACGGCACGGGAACGGGAAACAAGGCTAAGGCACGGCAACGCACGGCTAGGCAATGCACGGCAAGGCAAGGAAATGGTAACGCAAGGCAAGGCACTGTCAGGCGAGGCAAGGCTAAGGCACGACAACGCAAGGCTAGGCAATGCACGGAAGGAAAGCAAAGAGTAACGGAAGGCAATGAAAGGAAGGGAAAGCAAGGCAAGGTAAGGGTAACGCAAGGCAAGGCACGGTGAGGCAAGGCAAGGCTGATGCACGACAACGCACGGCTAGGCAATTCACGGCAAGGCAAGGAAAGGGTAACGCAAGGCAAGGCACTGTCAGGCGAGGCAAGGCTAAGGCACGACAACGCAAGGCTAGGCAATGCACGGAAGGCAAGCAAAGAGGAACGGAAGCTAAGGAAGGCAAGGGAAAGCAGGGGAAGGCAAGGGTAACGGAAGGAACGGCACGGTAAGGGGAAACAAGGCTAAGGCACGACAACGCAGGGCTAGCCAATGCACGGCAAGGAAAGGAAAGGGTAACGCAAGGCAAGGCACCGTTACGCGAGGCAAGGCTAAGGCACGACAACGCAAGGCTAGCCAATGCACGGCAAGGCAAGGAAAGGGTAACGCAAGGCAAGGCACGGTCAGGCGAGGCAAGGCTAAGGCACGACAACGCAAGGCTAGGCAATGCACGGAAGGCAAGCAAAGAGTAACGGAAGGCAAGGAAGGCAAGGGAAAGCAGGGGAAGGCAAGGGTAACGAAAGGAACGGCACGGTAAGGGGAAACAAGGCTAAGGCACGACAACACAGGGCTAGGCAATGCACGGCAAGGCAAGGAAAGGGTAACGCAAGGCAAGGCACGGTGAAGCAAGGCAAGGCTGATGCACGACAAAGCACGGCTAGGCAATGCACGGCAAGGAAAGGAAAGGGTAACGCAAGGCAAGGCACCGTTACGCGAGGCAAGGCTAAGGCACGACAACGCAAGGCTGGGCAATGCACGGAAGTCAAGCAAAGAGTAACGGAAGGTAAGGAAGGCAAGGGAAAGCAAGGCAAGGCAAGGGTAACGGAAGGAACGGCACGGCAAGGGGAAACAAGGCTAAGGCACGACAACGCAAGGCTAGGCAATGCACGGCCAGGCAAGGAAAGGGTAACGCAAGGCAAGGCACGGTAAGGCAAGCCAAGGCTAATGCACGACAACGCACGGCTAGGCAATGCACGGCGAGGCAAGGAAAGGGTAACGCAAGGCAAGGCACGGTGAGGCAAGGCAAGGCAAATGCACGACAACGCACGGCTAGGCAATGCACGGCAAGGCAAGGAAAGGGTAACGCAAGGCAAGGCACTGTCAGGCGAGGCAAGGCTAAGGCACAACAACGCAAGGCTAGGCAATGCACGGAAGGCAAGCAAAGAGTAACGGAAGGCAAGGAAGGCAAGGGAAAGCAAGGGAAGGCAAGGGCAACGAAAGGAACGGCACGGTAAGGGGAAACAAGGCTAAGGCACGACAATGCAGGGCTAGGCAATGCACGGCAAGGCAAGGAAAGGGTAACGCAAGGCAAGGCACGGTTCGGGGAGGAAGGCGAATGCACGACAACGCAAGGCTAGGCAATGCACGGAAGGCAAGCAAAGAGTAACGGAAGGCAATGAAAGGAAGGGAAAGCAAGGCAAGGTAAGGGTAACGCAAGGCAAGGCCCGGTGAGGCAAGGAAAGGCTGATGCACGACAACGCACGGCTAGGCAATTCACGGCAAGGCAAGGAAAGGGTAACGCAAGGCAAGGCACGGTCAGGCGAGGCAAGGCTAAGGCACGACAACGCAAGGCTAGGCAATGCACGGAAGGCAAGCAAAGAGGAACGGAAGGCAAGGAAGGCTAGGGAAAGCAGGGAAAGGCAAGGGTAACGGAAGGAACGGCACGGTAAGGGCAAACAAGACTAAGGCACGACAACACAGGGCTAGGCAATGCAGGGCAAGGCAAGGAAATGGTAACGCAAGGCAAGGCACGGTTTGGGGAGGCAAAGCTAATGCACGACAACGCAAGGCTAGCCAGTGCACGGCTAGGCAAGGAAAGAGTAACGGAAGGAAAGGAAGGCAAGGCAAAGCAAGGCAAGGAAAGTGTAACAAAAGGCAAGGCACGGCAAGGGGAAACAAGGCTAAGGAACGGCAACGCACGGCTACGCAATGCACGGCCAGGCAAGGAAAGGGTAACGCAAGGCAAGGCACGGTAAGGCAAGACAAGGCTAATGCACGACAACGCACGGCTAGGTAATGCACGGCCAGGCAAGGAAAGGGTAACGCAAGGCAAGGCACGGTGAGGCAAGGCAAGGCAAATGCAAGACAACGCACGGCTAGGCAATGCACGGCAAGGCAAGGAAAGGGTAACGCAAGGCAAGGCACGGTCAGGCGAGGCAAGGCTAAGGCACGACAACGCAAGGCTAGGCAATGAAAGGAAGGCAAGCAAAGAGTAACGGAAGGCAAGGAAGGCAAGGGAAAGCAAGGGAAGGCAAGGGCAACGAAAGGAACGGCACGGTAAGGGGAAACAAAGCTAAGGCACGACAATGCCGGGCTAGGCAATGCACGGCAAGGCAAGGAAAGGGTAACTCAAGGCAAGGCACGGTCAGGCGAGGCAAGGCTAAGGCACGACAACGCAAGGCTAGGCAATGCACGGAAGGCAAGCAAAGAGTAACGGAATGCAAGGAAGGCAAGGGAAAGCAGGGGAAGGCAAGGGTAACGAAAGGAAGGGCACGGTAAGGGGAAACAAGGCTAAGGCACGACAACACATGGCTAGGCAATGCAGGGCAAGGCAAGGAAAGGGTAACGCAAATCAAGGCACGGTTTGGGGAGGAAGGCGAATGCACGACAACGCAAGGCTAGGCAATGCACGGAAGGCAAGCAAAGAGTAACGGAAGGCAAGGAAGGCAAGGGAAAGCAAGGCAAGGCAAGGGTAACAGAAGGAACGGCACGGCAAGGGGAAACAAGGCTAAGGCACGGCAACGCACGGCTAGGCAATGCACGGTAAGGCAAGGAAAGGGTAACGCAAGGCAAGGCACGGTGAGGCAAGGCAAGGCTGATGCACGACAACGCACGGCTAGGCAATGCACGGCAAGGCAAGGAAAGGGTAACGCAAGGCAAGGCACGGTCAGGCGAGGCAAGGCTAAGGCACGACAACGCAAGGCTAGGCAATGCACGGCAAGGCAAGGAAAGGGTAACGCAAGGCAAGGCACGGTAAGGCGCGGCAAGGCTAAGGCACGACAACGCAAGGCTAGGCAATAAACGGAAGGCAAGCAAAGAGTAACGGAAGGCAAGGAAGGCAAGGGAAAGCAGGGGAAGGCAAGGGTAACGGAAGGAACGGCACGGTAAGGGGAAACAAGGCTAAGGCACGACAACGCAGGGCTAGCCAATGCACGGCAAGGAAAGGAAAGGGTAACGCAAGGCAAGGCACCGTTACGCGAGGCAAGGCTAGGGCACGACAACGCAAGGCTAGGCAATGCACGGAAGGCAAGCAAAGAGTAACGGAAGGCAAGGAAGGCAAGGGAAAGCAAGGCAAGGCAAGGGTAACGGAAGGAACGGCACGGCAAGGGGAAACAAGGCTAAGGCACGGCAACGCACGGCTAGGCAATGCACGGCAAGGCAAGGAAATGGTAACGCAAGGCAAGGCACTGTCAGGCGAGGCAAGGCTAAGGCACGACAACGCAAGGCTAGGCAATGCACGGAAGGAAAGCAAAGAGTAACGGAAGGCAATGAAAGGAAGGGAAAGCAAGGCAAGGTAAGGGTAACGCAAGGCAAGGCACGGTGAGGAAAGGCAAGGCTGATGCACGACAACGCACGGCTAGGCAATTCACGGCAAGGCAAGGAAAGGGTAACGCAAGGCAAGGCACGGTCAGGCGAGGCAAGGCTAAGGCACGACAACGCAAGGCTAGGCAATGCACGGAAGGCAAGCAAAGAGGAACGGAAGGCAAGGAAGGCAAGGGAAAGAAGGGGAAGGCAAGGGTAACGGAAGGAACGGCACGCTAAGGGGAAACAAGGCTAAGGCACGACAACGCAGGGCTAGCCAATGCACGGCAAGGAAAGGAAAGGGTAACGCAAGGCAAGGCACCGTTACGCGAGGCAAGGCTAAGGCACGACAACGCAAGGCTAGGCAATGCACGGAAGGCAAGCAAAGAGTAACGGAAGGCAAGGAAGGCAAGGCAAAGCAAGGCAAGGCAAGGGTAACGGAAGGCACGGCACGGCAAGGGGAAAGAAGGCTAAGGCACGACCACGCACGGCTAGGCAATGCACGGCCAGGTAAGGAAAGGGTAATGCAAGGCAAGGCACGGTAAGGCAAGCCAAGGCTAATGCACGACAACGCACGGCTAGGCAATGCACGGCGAGGCAAGGAAAGGGTAACGCAAGGCAAGGCACGGTGAGGCAAGGCAAGGCAAATGGACGACAACGCACGGCTAGGCAATGCACGGCAAGGAAAGGAAAGGGTAACGCAAGGCAAGGCACGGTCAGGCGAGGCAAGGCTAAGGCACGACAACGCAAGGCTAGGCAATGAACGGAAGGCAAGCAAAGAGTAACGGAAGGCAAGGAAGGCAAGGGAAAGCAAGGGAAGGCAAGGGTAACGAAAGGAACGGCACGGTAAGGAGAAACAAGGCTAAGGCACGGCAACACAGGGCTAGGCAATGCAGGGCAAGGCAAGGAAAGGGTAACGCAAGGCAAGGCACGGTTCGGGGAGGAAGGCGAATGCACGACAACGCAAGGCTAGGCAATGCACGGAAGGCAAGCAAAGAGTAACGGAAGGCAATGAAAGGAAGGGAAAGCAAGGCAAGGTAAGGGTAACGCAAGGCAAGGCACGGTGAGGCAAGGCAAGGCTAATGCACGACAACCCACGGCTAGACAATTCACGGCAAGGCAAGGAAAGGGTAACGCAAGGCAAGGCACGGTCAGGCGAGGCAAGGCTAAGGCACGACAACGCAAGGCTAGGCAATGCACGGAAGGCAAGCAAAGAGGAACGGAAGGCAAGGAAGGCTAGGGAAAGCAGGGAAAGGCAAGGGTAACGGAAGGAACGGCACGGTAAGGGCAAACAAGACTAAGGCACGACAACACAGGGCTAGGCAATGCAGGGCAAGGCAAGGAAATGGTAACGCAAGGCAAGGCACGGTTTGGGGAGGCAAAGCTAATGCACGACAACGCAAGGCTAGGCAGTGCACGGCTAGGCAAGAAAGAGTAACGGAAGGAAAGGAAGGCAAGGCAAAGCAAGGCAAGGCAAGTGTAACAAAAGGCAAGGCACGGCAAGGGGAAACAAGGCTAAGGAACGGCAACGCACGGCTACGCAATGCACGGCCAGGCAAGGAAAGGGTAACGCAAGGCAAGGCACGGTAAGGCAAGACAAGGCTAATGCACGACAACGCACGGCTAGGCAATGCACGGCCAGGCAAGGAAAGGGTAACGCAAGGCAAGGCACGGTGAGGCAAGGCAAGGCAAATGCACGACAACGCACGGCTAGGCAATGCACGGCAAGGCAAGGAAAGGGTAACGCAAGGCAAGGCACGGTCAGGCGAGGCAAGGCTAAGGCACGACAACGCAAGGCTAGGCAATGAACGGAAGGCAAGCAAAGAGTAACGGAAGGCAAGGAAGGCAAGGGAAAGCAAGGGAAGGCAAGGGCAACGAAAGGAACGGCACGGAAACAAAGGGGAAACAAGGCTAAGGCACGACAACGGTGAGGCAGGGCTAGCTAGGCAATGCACGGCAAGGCAAGGAAAGGGTAACTCAAGGCAAGGCACGGTCAGGCGAGGCAACTCTAAGGCACGACAACGCAAGGCTAGGCAATGCACGGAAGGCAAGCAAAGAGTAACGGAAGGCAAGGAAGGCAAGGGAAAGCAGGGGAAGGCAAGGGTAACGAATGGAACGGCACGGTAAGGGGAAACAAGGCTAAGGCACGACAACACAGGGCTAGGCAATGCAGGGCAAGGCAAGGAAAGGGTAACGCAAGGCAAGGCACGGTTTGGGGAGGAAGGCGAATGCACGACAACGCAAGGCTAGGCAATGCACGGAAGGCAAGCAAAGAGTCACGGAAGGCAAGGAAGGCAAGGGAAAGCAAGGCAAGGCAAGGGTAACAGAAGGAACGGCACGGCAAGGGGAAACAAGGCTAAGGCACGGCAACGCACGGCTAGGCAATGCACGGCAAGGCAAGGAAAGGGTAACGCAAGGCAAGGCACGGTAAGGCGCGGCAAGGCTAAGGCACGACAACGCAAGGCTAGGCAATAAACGGAAGGCAAGCAAAGAGTAACGGAAGGCAAGGAAGGCAAGGGAAAGCAAGGCAAGGCAAGGGTAACGGAAGGAACGGCACGGAAAGGGGAAACAAGGCTAAGGCACGACAACGCAGGGCTAGGCAATGCACGGCAAGGAAAGGAAAGGGTAACGCAAGGCAAGGCACCGTTACGCGAGGCAAGGCTAGGGCACGACAACGCAAGGCTAGGCAATGCACGGAAGGCAAGCAAAGAGTAACGGAAGGCAAGGAAGGCAAGGGAAAGCAAGGGAAGGCAAGGGTAACGGAAGGAACGGCACGGCAAGGGGAAACAAGGCTAAGGCACGGCAACGCACGGCTAGGCAATGCACGGCAAGGCAAGGAAATGGTAACGCAAGGCAAGGCACTGTCAGGCGAGGCAAGGCTAAGGCACGACAACGCAAGGCTAGGCAATGCACGGAAGGAAAGCAAAGAGTAACGGAAGGCAATGAAAGGAAGGGAAAGCAAGGCAAGGTAAGGGTAACGCAAGGCAAGGCACGGTGAGGCAAGGCAAGGCTGATGCACGACAACGCACGGCTAGGCAATTCACGGCAAGGCAAGGAAAGGGTAACGCAAGGCAAGGCACGGTCAGGCGAGGCAAGGCTAAGGCACGACAACGCAAGGCTAGGCAATGCATGGAAGGCAAGCAAAGAGGAACGGAAGGCAAGGAAGGCAAGGGAAAGAAGGGGAAGGCAAGGGTAACGGAAGGAACGGCACGGTAAGGGGAAACAAGGCTAAGGCACGACAACGCACGGCTAGGAAAGGAAAGGGTAACGCAAGGCAAGGCACCGTTACGCGAGGCAAGGCTAAGGCACGACAACGCAAGGCTAGGCAATGCACGGAAGGCAAGCAAAGAGTAACGGAAGGCAAGGAAGGCAAGGGAAAGCAAGGCAAGGCAAGGGTAACGGAAGGAACGGCACGGCAAGGGGAAACAAGGCTAAGGCACGGCAACGCACGGCTAGGCAATGCACGGCCAGGCAAGGAAAGGGTAACGCAAGGCAAGGCACGGTAAGGCAAGCCAAGGCTAATGCACGACAACGCACGGCTAGGCAATGCACGGCGAGGCAAGGAAAGGGTAACGCAAGGCAAGGCACGGTGAGGCAAGGCAAGGCTAATGCACGACAACCCACGGCTAGGCAATGCACGGCAAGGCAAGGAAAGGGTAACGCAAGGCAAGGCACGGTCAGGCGAGGCAAGGCTAAGGCACGACAACGCAAGGCTAGGCAATGAACGGAAGGCAAGCAAAGAGTAACGGAAGGCAAGGAAGGCAAGGGAAAGCAAGGGAAGGCAAGGGCAACGAAAGGAACGGCACGGTAAGGAGAAACAAGGCTAAGGCACGACAACACAGGGCTAGGCAATGCAGGGCAAGGCAAGGAAAGGGTAACGCAAGGCAAGGCACGGTTCGGGGAGGAAGGCGAATGCACGACAACGCAAGGCTAGGCAATGCACGGAAGGCAAGCAAAGAGTAACGGAAGGCAATGAAAGGAAGGGAAAGCAAGGCAAGGTAAGGGTAACGCAAGGCAAGGCACGGTGAGGCAAGGCAAGGCTAATGCACGACAACCCACGGCTAGGCAATGCACGGCAAGGCAAGGAAAGGGTAACGCAAGGCAAGGCACGGTCAGGCGAGGCAAGGCTAAGGCACGACAACGCAAGGCTAGGCAATGCACGGAAGGCAAGCAAAGAGGAACGGAAGGCAAGGAAGGCTAGGGAAAGCAGGGAAAGGCAAGGGTAACGGAAGGAACGGCACGGTAAGGGCAAACAAGACTAAGGCACGACAACACAGGGCTAGGCAATGCAGGGCAAGGCAAGGAAATGGTAACGCAAGGCAAGGCACGGTTTGGGGAGGCAAAGCTAATGCACGACAACGCAAGGCTAGGCAGTGCACGGCTAGGCAAGGAAAGAGTAACGGAAGGAAAGGAAGGCAAGGCAAAGCAAGGCAAGGCAAGTGTAACAAAAGGCAAGGCACGGCAAGGGGAAACAAGGTTAAGGAACGGCAACGCACGGCTACGCAATGCACGGCCAGGCAAGGAAAGGGTAACGCAAGGCAAGGCACGGTAAGGCAAGACAAGGCTAATGCACGACAACGCACGGCTAGGCAATGCACGGCTAGGCAAGGAAAGGGTAACGCAAGGCAAGGCACGGTGAGGCAAGGCAAGGCAAATGCACGACAACGCACGGCTAGGCAATGCACGGCAAGGCAAGGAAAGGGTAACGCAAGGCAAGGCACGGTCAGGCGAGGCAAGGCTAAGGCACGACAACGCAAGGCTAGGCAATGAACGGAAGGCAAGCAAAGAGTAACGGAAGGCAAGGAAGGCAAGGGAAAGCAAGGGAAGGCAAGGGCAACGAAAGGAACGGCACGGTAAGGGGAAACAAAGCTAAGGCACGACAATGCAGGGCTAGGCAATGCACGGCAAGGCAAGGAAAGGGTAACGCAAGGCAAAGCACGGTGAGGCAAGGCAAGGCTGATGCACGACAACGCACGGCTAGGCAATTCACGGCAAGGCAAGGAAAGGGTAAATCAAGGCAAGGCACGGTCAGGCGAGGCAAGGCTAAGGCACGACAACGCAAGGCTAGGCAATGCACGGAAGGCAAGCAAAGAGTAACGGAAGGCAAGGAAGGCAAGGGAAAGCAGGGGAAGGCAAGGGTAACGAAAGGAACGGCACGGTAAGGGGAAACAAGGCTAAGGCACGAAAACACAGGGCTAGGCAATGCAGGGCAAGGCAAGGAAAGGGTAACGCAAGGCAAGGCACGGTTTGGGGAGGAAGGCGAATGCACGACAACGCAAGGCTAGGCAATGCACGGAAGGCAAGCAAAGAGTAACGGAAGGCAAGGAAGGCAAGGGAAAGCAAGGCAAGGCAAGGGTAACGGAAGGAACGGCACGGCAAGGGGAAACAAGGCTAAGGCACGACAACGCACGGCTAGGCAATGCAGGGCAAGGCAAGGAAAGGGTAACGCAAGGCAAGGCACGGTTCGGGGAGGAAGGCGAATGCACGACAACGCAAGGCTAGGCAATGCACGGAAGGCAAGCAAAGAGTAAAGGAAGGCAAGGAAGGCAAGGGAAAGCAAGGCAAGGCAAGGGTAACGGAAGGAACGGCACGGCAAGGGGAAACAAGGCTAAGGCACGGCAACGCACGGCTAGGCAATGCACGGCAAGGCAAGGAAAGGGTAACGCAAGGCAAGGCACGGTGAGGCAAGGCAAGGCTAATGCACGACAACGCACGGCTAGGCAATGCACGGCAAGGCAAGGAAAGGGTAAAGCAAGGCAAGGCACGGTCAGGCGAGGCAAGGCTAAGGCACGACAACGCAAGGCTAGGCAATGCACGGCAAGGCAAGTAAAGGGTAACGCAAGGCAAGGCACGGTCAGGCGAGGCAAGGCTAAGGCACGACAACGCAAGGCTAGGCAATGAACGGAAGGCAAGCAAAGAGTAAAGGAAGGCAAGGAAGGCAAGGGAAAGCAAGGCAAGGCAAGGGTAACGGAAGGAACGGCACGGCAAGGGGAAACAAGGCTAAGGCACGGCAACGCACGGCTAGGCAATGCACGGCCAGGCAAGGAAAGGGTAACGCAAGGCAAGGCACGGTAAGGCAAGCCAAGGCTAATGCACGACAACGCACGGCTAGGCAATGCACGGCGAGGCAAGGAAAGGGTAACTCAAGGCAAGGCACGGTGAGGCAAGGCAAGGCAAATGGAAGACAACGCACGGCTAGGCAATTCACGGCAAGGCAAGGAAAGGGTAACGCAAGGCAAGGCACGGTCAGGCGAGGCAAGGCTAAGGCACGACAACGCAAGGCTAGGCAATGCACGGAAGGCAAGCAAAAAGTAACGGAAGGCAAGGAAGGCAAGGGAAAGCAAGGGAAGGCAAGGGCAACGAAAGGAACGGCACTGTAAGGGGAAACAAGGCTAAGGCACGACAACACAGGGCTAGGCAATGCAGGGCAAGGCAAGGAAAGGGTAAAGCAAGGCAAGGCACGGTCAGGCGAGGCAAGGCTAAGGCACGACAACGCAAGGCTAGGTAATGCACGGAAGGCAAGAAAAGAGTAACGGAAGGCAATGAAAGGAAGGGAAAGCAAGGCAAGGTAAGGGTAACGCAAGGCAAAGCACGGTGAGGCAAGGCAAGGCTGATGCACGACAACGCACGGCTAGGCAATGCACGGCAAGGCAAGGAAAGGGTAACTCAAGGCAAGGCACGGTCAGGCGAGGCACGGCTAAGGCACGACAAGGCAAGGCTAGGCAATGCACGGAAGGCAATCAAAGAGTAACGGAAGGCAAGGAAGGCAAGGGAAAGCAGGGGAAGGCAAGGGTAACGAAAGGAACGGCACGGTAAGGGGAAACAAGGCTAAGGCACGAAAACACAGGGCTAGGCAATGCAGGGCAAGGCAAGGAAAGGGTAACGCAAGGCAAGGCACGGTTTCGGGAGGAAGGCGAATGCACGACAACGCAAGGCTAGGCAATGCACGGAAGGCAAGCAAAGAGTAACGGAAGGCAAGGAAGGCAAGGGAAAGCAAGGCAAGGCAAGGGTAACAGAAGGAACGGCACGGCAAGGGGAAACAAGGCTAAGGCACGGCAACGCACGGCTAGGCAATGCACGGCAAGGCAAGGAAAGGGTAACGCAAGGCAAGGCACGGTGAGGCAAGGCAAGGCTGATGCACGACAACGCACGGCTAGGCAATGCACAGCAAGGCAAGGAAAGGGTAACGCAAGGCAAGGCACGGTCAGGCGAGGCAAGGCTAAGGCACGACAACGCAAGGCTAGCCAATGCACGGCAAGGCAAGGAAAGGGTAACTCAAGGCAAGGCACGGTCAGGCGAGGCAAGGCTAAGGCACGACAACGCAAGGCTAGGCAATGAACGGAAGGCAAGCAAAGAGTAACGGAAGGCAAGGAAGGCAAGGGAAAGCAAGGGAAGGCAAGGGCAACGAAAGGAACGGCACGGTAAGGGGAAACAAAGCTAAGGCACGACAATGCAGGGCTAGGCAATGCACGGCAAGGCAAGGAAAGGGTAACGCAAGGCAAAGCACGGTGAGGCAAGGCAAGGCTGATGCACGACAACGCACGGCTAGGCAATGCACGGCAAGGCAAGGAAAGGGTAACGCAAGGCAAGGCACCGTTACGCGAGGCAAGGCTAAGGCACGACAACGCAAGGCTAGGCAATGCACGGAAGTCAAGCAAAGAGTAACGGAAGGCAAGGAAGGCAAGGGAAAGCAAGGCAAGGCAAGGGTAACGGAAGGAACGGCACGGCAAGGGGAAACAAGGCTAAGGCACGGCAACGCACGGCTAGGCAATGCACGGCCAGGCAAGGAAAGGGTAACGCAAGGCAAGGCACGGTAAGGCAAGCCAAGGCTAATGCACGACAACGCACGGCTAGGCAATGCACGGCGAGGCAAGGAAAGGGTAACGCAAGGCAAGGCACGGTGAGGCAAGGCAAGGCAAATGCACGACAACGCACGGCTAGGCAATGCACGGCAAGGCAAGGAAAGGGTAACGCAAGGCAAGGCACGGTCAGGCGAGGCAAGGCTAAGGCACGACAACGCAAGGCTAGGCAATGAACGGAAGGCAAGCAAAGAGTAACGGAAGGCAAGGAAGGCAAGGGAAAGCAAGGGAAGGCAAGGGCAACGAAAGGAACGGCACGGTAAGGGGAAACAAAGCTAAGGCACGACAATGCAGGGCTAGGCAATGCACGGCAAGGCAAGGAAAGGGTAACGCAAGGCAAAGCACGGTGAGGCAAGACAAGGCAAATGCACGACAACGCACGGCTAGGCAATGCACGGCAAGGCAAGGAAAGGGTAACTCAAGGCAAGGCACGGTCAGGCGAGGCAAGGCTAAGGCACGACAACGCAAGGCTAGGCAATGCACGGAAGGCAAGCAAAGAGTAACGGAAGGCAAGGAAGGCAAGGGAAAGCAGGGGAAGGCAAGGGTAACGAAAGGAACGGCACGGTAAGGGGAAACAAGGCTAAGGCACGACAACATAGGGCTAGCTAATGCAGGGCAAGGCAAGGAAAGGGTAACGCAAGGCAAGGCACGGTTCGGGGAGGAAGGCGAATGCACGACAACGCAAGGCTAGGCAATGCACGGAAGGCAAGCAAAGAGTAACGGAAGGCAAGGAAGGCAAGGGAAAGCAAGGCAAGGCAAGGAAAGGGTAACGCAAGGCAAGGCCCGGTGAGGCAAGGCAAGGCTAATGCACGACAACGCACGGCTAGGCAATGCACGGCAAGGCAAGGAAAGGGTAACGCAAGGCAAGGCACGGTCAGGCGAGGCAAGGCTAAGGCACGACAACGCAAGGCTAGGCAATGCACGGAAGGCAAGCAAAGAGGAACGGAAGGCAAGGAAGCCTAGGGAAAGCAGGGAAAGGCAAGGGTAACGGAAGGAACGGCACGGTAAGGGCAAACAAGACTAAGGCACGACAACAAAGGGCTAGGCAATGTAGGGCAAGGCAAGGAAATGGTAACGCAAGGCAAGGCACGGTTTGGGGAGGCAAAGCTAATGCACGACAACGCAAGGCTAGGCAGTGCACGGCTAGGCAAGGAAAGAGTAACGGAAGGAAAGGAAGGCAAGGCAAAGCAAGGCAAGGAAAGTGTAACAAAAGGCAAGGCACGGCAAGGGGAAACAAGGCTAAGGAACGGCAACGCACGGCTACGCAATGCACGGCCAGGCAAGGAAAGGGTAACGCAAGGCAAGGCACGGTAAGGCAAGACAAGGCTAATGCACGACAACGCACGGCTAGGTAATGCACGGCCAGGCAAGGAAAGGGTAACGCAAGGCAAGGCACGGTGAGGCAAGGCAAGGCAAATGCAAGACAACGCACGGCTAGGCAATGCACGGCAAGGCAAGGAAAGGGTAACGCAAGGCAAGGCACGGTCAGGCGAGGCAAGGCTAAGGCACGACAACGCAAGGCTAGGCAATGAACGGAAGGCAAGCAAAGAGTAACGGAAGGCAAGGAAGGCAAGGGAAAGCAAGGGAAGGCAAGGGCAACGAAAGGAACGGCACGGTAAGGGGAAACAAAGCTAAGGCACGACAATGCAGGGCTAGGCAATGCACGGCAAGGCAAGGAAAGGGTAACTCAAGGCAAGGCACGGTCAGGCGAGGCAAGGCTAAGGCACGACAACGCAAGGCTAGGCAATGCACGGAAGGCAAGCAAAGAGTAACGGAATGCAAGGAAGGCAAGGGAAAGCAGGGGAAGGCAAGGGTAACGAAAGGAACGGCACGGTAAGGGGAAACAAGGCTAAGGCACGACAACACATGGCTAGGCAATGCAGGGCAAGGCAAGGAAAGGGTAACGTAAATCAAGGCACGGTTTGGGGAGGAAGGCGAATGCACGACAACGCAAGGCTAGGCAATGCACGGAAGGCAAGCAAAGAGTAACGGAAGGCAAGGAAGGCAAGGGAAAGCAAGGCAAGGCAAGGGTAACAGAAGGAACGGCACGGCAAGGGGAAACAAGGCTAAGGCACGGCAACGCACGGCTAGGCAATGCACGGCAAGGCAAGGAAAGGGTAACGCAAGGCAAGGCACGGTGAGGCAAGGCAAGGCTGATGCACGACAACGCACGGCTAGGCAATGCACGGCAAGGCAAGGAAAGGGTAACGCAAGGCAAGGCACGGTCAGGCGAGGCAAGGCTAAGGCACGACAACGCAAGGCTAGGCAATGCACGGCAAGGCAAGGAAAGGGTAACGCAAGGCAAGGCACGGTAAGGCGCGGCAAGGCTAAGGCACGACAACGCAAGGCTAGGCAATAAACGGAAGGCAAGCAAAGAGTAACGGAAGGCAAGGAAGGCAAGGGAAAGCAGGGGAAGGCAAGGGTAACGGAAGGAACGGCACGGTAAGGGGAAACAAGGCTAAGGCACGACAACGCAGGGCTAGCCAATGCACGGCAAGGAAAGGAAAGGGTAACGCAAGGCAAGGCACCGTTACGCGAGGCAAGGCTAAGGCACGACAACGCAAGGCTAGGCAATGCACGGAAGGCAAGCAAAGAGTAACGGAAGGCAAGGAAGGCAAGGGAAAGCAAGGCAAGGCAAGGGTAACGGAAGGAACGGCACGGCAAGGCAATGCACGGCAAGGCAAGGAAAGGGTAACGCAAGGCAAGGCACGGTCAGGCGAGGCAAGGCTAAGGCACGACAACGCAAGGCTAGGCAATGCACGGAAGGAAAGCAAAGAGTAACGGAAGGCAATGAAAGGAAGGGAAAGCAAGGCAAGGTAAGGGTAACGCAAGGCAAGGCACGGTGAGGCAAGGCAAGGCTGATGCACGACAACGCACGGCTAGGCAATGCACGGCAAGGCAAGGAAAGGGTAACGCAAGGCAAGGCACGGTCAGGCGAGGCAAGGCTAAGGCACGACAACGTAAGGCTAGGCAATGCACGGAAGGCAAGCAAAGAGTAACGGAAGGCAAGGAAGGCAAGGGAAAGCAAGGGAAGGCAAGGGCAACGAAAGGAACGGCACGGTAAGGGGAAACAAAGCTAAGGCACGACAATGCAGGGCTAGGCAATGCACGGCAAGGCAAGGAAAGGGTAACGCAAGGCAAAGCACGGTGAGGCAAGACAAGGCAAATGCACGACAACGCACGGCTAAGCAATGCACGGCAAGGCAAGGAAAGGGTAACGCAAGGCAAGGCACGGTCAGGCGAGGCAAGGCTAAGGCACGACAACGCAAGGCTAGGCAATGCACGGAAGGCAAGCAAAGAGTAACGGAAGGCAAGGAAGGCAAGGGAAAGCAGGGGAAGGCAAGGGTAACGAATGGAACGGCACGGTAAGGGGAAACAAGGCTAAGGCACGACAACACAGGGCTAGGCAATGCAGGGCAAGGCAAGGAAAGGGTAACGCAAGGCAAGGCACGGTTTGGGGAGGAAGGCGAATGCACGACAACGCAAGGCTAGGCAATGCACGGAAGGCAAGCAAAGAGTAACGGAAGGCAAGGAAGGCAAGGGAAAGCAAGGCAAGGCAAGGGTAACAGAAGGAACGGCACGGCAAGAGGAAACAAGCCTAAGGCACGGCAACGCACGGCTAGGCAATGCACGGCAAGGCAAGGAAAGGGTAACGCAAGGCAAGGCACGGTAAGGCGCGGCAAGGCTAAGGCACGACAACGCAAGGCTAGGCAATAAACGGAAGGCAAGCAAAGAGTAACGGAAGGCAAGGAAGGCAAGGGAAAGCAGGGGAAGGCAAGGGTAACGGAAGGAACGGCACGGAAAGGGGAAACAAGGCTAAGGCACGACAACGCAGGGCTAGCCAATGCACGGCAAGGCAAGGAAAGGGTAACGCAAGGCAAGGCACCGTTACGCGAGGCAAGGCTAGGGCACGACAACGCAAGGCTAGGCAATGCACGGAAGGCAAGCAAAGAGTAACGGAAGGCAAGGAAGGCAAGGGAAAGCAAGGCAAGGCAAGGGTAACGGAAGGAACGGCACGGCAAGGGGAAACAAGGCTAAGGCACGGCAACGCACGGCTAGGCAATGCACGGCAAGGCAAGGAAATGGTAACGCAAGGCAAGGCACTGTCAGGCGAGGCAAGGCTAAGGCACGACAACGCAAGGCTAGGCAATGCACGGAAGGAAAGCAAAGAGTAACGGAATGCAATGAAAGGAAGGGAAAGCAAGGCAAGGTAAGGGTAACGCAAGGCAAGGCACGGTGAGGCAAGGCAAGGCTGATGCACGACAACGCACGGCTAGGCAATGCACGGCAAGGCAAGGAAAGGGTAACGCAACGCAAGGCACGGTCAGGCGAGGCAAGGCTAAGGCACGACAACGCAAGGCTAGGCAATGCACGGAAGGCAAGCAAAGAGGAAAGGAAGGCAAGGAAGGCAAGGGAAAGCAGGGGAAGGCAAGGGTAACGGAAGGAACGGCACGCTAAGGGGAAACAAGGCTAAGGCACGACAACGCAGGGCTAGCCAATGCACGGCAAGGAAAGGAAAGGGTAACGCAAGGCAAGGCACCGTTACGCGAGGCAAGGCTAAGGCACGACAACGCAAGGCTAGGCAATGCACGGAAGGCAAGCAAAGAGTAACGGAAGGCAAGGAAGGCAAGGGAAAGCAAGGCAAGGCAAGGGTAACGGAAGGAACGGCACGGCAAGGGGAAACAAGGCTAAGGCACGGCAACGCACGGCTAGGCAATGCACGGCCAGGCAAGGAAAGGGTAACGCAAGGCAAGGCACGGTAAGGCAAGCCAAGGCTAATGCACGACAACGCACGGCTAGGCAATGCACGGCGAGGCAAGGAAAGGGTAACGCAAGGCAAGGCACGGTGAGGCAAGGCAAGGCAAATGGACGACAACGCACGGCTAGGCAATGCACGGCAAGGAAAGGAAAGGGTAACGCAAGGCAAGGCACGGTCAGGCGAGGCAAGGCTAAGGCACGACAACGCAAGGCTAGGCAATGAACGGAAGGCAAGCAAAGAGTAACGGAAGGCAAGGAAGGCAAGGGAAAGCAAGGGAAGGCAAGGGCAACGAAAGGAACGGCACGGTAAGGAGAAACAAGGCTAAGGCACGACAACACAGGGCTAGGCAATGCAGGGCAAGGCAAGGAAAGGGTAACGCAAGGCAAGGCACGGTTCGGGGAGGAAGGCGAATGCACGACAACGCAAGGCTAGGCAATGCACGGAAGGCAAGCAAAGAGTAACGGAAGGCAATGAAAGGAAGGGAAAGCAAGGCAAGGTAAGGGTAACGCAAGGCAAGGCACGGTGAGGCAAGGCAAGGCTGATGCACCACAACGCACGGCTAGGCAATTCACGGCAAGGCAAGGAAAGGGTAACGCAAGGCAAGGCACGGTCAGGCGAGGCAAGGCTAAGGCACGACAACGCAAGGCTAGGCAATGAACGGAAGGCAAGCAAAGAGTAACGGAAGGCAAGGAAGGCAAGGGAAAGCAAGGGAAGGCAAGGGCAACGAAAGGAACGGCACGGTAAGGGGAAACAAAGCTAAGGCACGACAATGCAGGGCTAGGCAATGCACGGCAAGGCAAGGAAAGGGTAACGCAAGGCAAAGCACGGTGAGGCAAGACAAGGCAAATGCACGACAACGCACGGCTAGGCAATGCACGGCAAGGCAAGGAAAGGGTAACTCAAGGCAAGGCACGGTCAGGCGAGGCAAGGCTAAGGCACGACAACGCAAGGCTAGGCAATGCACGGAAGGCAAGCAAAGAGGAACGGAAGGCAAGGAAGGCAAGGGAAAGCAGGGGAAGGCAAGGGTAACGAATGGAACGGCACGGTAAGGGGAAACAAGGCTAAGGCACGACAACAGAGGGCTAGGCAATGCAGGGCAAGGCAAGGAAAGGGTAACGCAAGGCAAGGCACGGTTTGGGGAGGAAGGCGAATGCACGACAACGCAAGGCTAGGCAATGCACGGAAGGCAAGCAAAGAGTAACGGAAGGCAAGGAAGGCAAGGGAAAGCAAGGCAAGGCAAGGGTAACGGAAGGAACGGCACGGCAAGGGGAAACAAGCCTAAGGCACGACAACGCACGGCTAGGCAATGCACGGCAAGGCAAGGAAAGGGTAACGCAAGGCAAGGCACGGTAAGGCGAGGCAAGGCTAAGGCACGACAACGCAAGGCTAGGCAATAAACGGAAGGCAAGCAAAGAGTAACGGAAGGCAAGGAAGGCAAGGGAAAGCAAGGGAAGGCAAGGGTAACGGAAGGAACGGCACGGAAAGGGGAAACAAGGCTAAGGCACGACAACGCAGGACTAGGCAATGCACGGCAAGGAAAGGAAAGGGTAACGCAAGGCAAGGCACCGTTACGCGAGGCAAGGCTAGGGCACGACAACGCAAGGCTAGGCAATGCACGGAAGGCAAGCAAAGAGTAACGGAAGGCAAGGAAGGCAAGGGAAAGCAAGGCAAGGCAAGGGTAACGGAAGGAACGGCACGGCAAGGGGAAACAAGGCTAAGGCACGACAACGCACGGCTAGGCAATGCACGGCAAGGCAAGGAAATGGTAACGCAAGGCAAGGCACTGTCAGGCGAGGCAAGGCTAAGGCACGACAACGCAAGGCTAGGCAATGCACGGAAGGAAAGCAAAGAGTAACGGAAGGCAATGAAAGGAAGGGAAAGCAAGGCAAGGTAAGGGAAAGCAGGGGAAGGCAAGGGTAACGGAAGGAACGGCACGGCAAGGGGAAACAAGGCTAAGGCACGACAACGCAGGGCTAGCAATGCACGGCAAGGAAAGGAAAGGGTAACGCAAGGCAAGGCACCGTTACGCGAGGCAAGGCTAAGGCACGACAACGCAAGGCTAGGCAATGCACGGAAGGCAAGCAAAGAGTAACGGAAGGCAAGGAAGGCAAGGGAAAGCAAGGCAAGGCAAGGGTAACGGAAGGAACGGCACGGCAAGGGGAAACAAGGCTAAGGCACGGCAACGCACGGCTAGGCAAGGCACGGCCAGGCAAGGAAAGGGTAACGCAAGGCAAGGCACGGTAAGGCAAGCCAAGGCTAATGCACGACAACGCACGGCTAGGCAATGCACGGCGAGGCAAGGAAAGGGTAACGCAAGGCAAGGCACGGTGAGGCAAGGCAAGGCTAATGCACGACAACGCACGGCTAGGCAATGCACGGCAAGGAAAGGAAAGGGTAACTCAAGGCAAGGCACGGTCAGGCGAGGCAAGGCTAAGGCACGACAACGCAAGGCTAGGCAATGAACGGAAGGCAAGCAAAGAGTAACGGAAGGCAAGGAAGGCAAGGGAAAGCAAGGGAAGGCAAGGGCAACGAAAGGAACGGCACGGTAAGGAGAAACAAGGCTAAGGCACGGCAACACAGGGCTAGGCAATGCAGGGCAAGGCAAGGAAAGGGTAACGCAAGGCAAGGCACGGTTCGGGGAGGAAGGCGAATGCAAGACAACGCAAGGCTAGGCAATGCACGGAAGGCAAGCAAAGAGTAACGGAAGGCAATGAAAGGAAGGGAAAGCAAGGCAAGGTAAGGGTAACGCAAGGCAAGGCACGGTGAGGGAAGGCAAGGCTAATGCACGACAACCCACGGCTAGGCAATTCACGGCAAGGCAAGGAAAGGGTAACGCAAGGCAAGGCACGGTCAGGCGAGGCAAGGCTAAGGCACGACAACGCAAGGCTAGGCAATGCACGGAAGGCAAGCAAAGAGGAACGGAAGGCAAGGAAGGCTAGGGAAATCAGGGAAAGGCAAGGGTAACGGAAGGAACGGCACGGTAAGGGCAAACAAGACTAAGGCACGACAACACAGGGCTAGGCAATGCAGGGCAAGGCAAGGAAATGGTAACGCAAGGCAAGGCACGGTTTGGGGAGGCAAAGCTAATGCACGACAACGCAAGGCTAGGCAGTGCACGGCTAGGCAAGAAAGAGTAACGGAAGGAAAGGAAGGCAAGGCAAAGCAAGGCAAGGCAAGTGTAACAAAAGGCAAGGCACGGCAAGGGGAAACAAGGCTAAGGAACGGCAACGCACGGCTACGCAATGCACGGCCAGGCAAGGAAAGGGTAACGCAAGGCAAGGCACGGTAAGGCAAGACAAGGCTAATGCACGACAACGCACGGCTAGGCAATGCACGGCCAGGCAAGGAAAGGGTAACGCAAGGAAAGGCACGGTGAGGCAAGGCAAGGCAAATGCACGACAACGCACGGCTAGGCAATGCACGGCAAGGCAAGGAAAGGGTAACGCAAGGCAAGGCACGGTCAGGCGAGGCAAGGCTAAGGCACGACAACGCAAGGCTAGGCAATGAACGGAAGGCAAGCAAAGAGTAACGGAAGGCAAGGAAGGCAAGGGAAAGCAAGGGAAGGCAAGGGCAACCAAAGGAACGGCACGGTAAGGGGAAACAAAGCTAAGGCACGACAATGCAGGGCTAGGCAATGCACCGCAAGGCAAGGAAAGGGTAACGCAAGGCAAAGCACGGTGAGGCAAGACAAGGCAAATGCACGACAACGCACGGCTAGGCAATGCACGGCAAGGCAAGGAAAGGGTAACTCAAGGCAAGGCACGGTCAGGCGAGGCAAGGCTAAGGCACGACAACGCAAGGCTAGGCAATGCACGGAAGGCAAGCAAAGAGTAACGGAAGGCAAGGAAGGAAAGGGAAAGCAGGGGAAGGCAAGGGTAACGAAAGGAACGGCACGGTAAGGGGAAACAAGGCTAAGGCACGACAACACAGGGCTAGGCAATGCAGGGAAAGGCAAGGAAAGGGTAACGCAAATCAAGGCACGGTTTGGGGAGGAAGGCGAATGCACGACAACGCAAGGCTAGGCAATGCACGGAAGGCAAGCAAAGAGTAACGGAAGGCAAGGAAGGCAAGGGAAAGCAAGGCAAGGCAAGGGTAACGGAAGGAACGGCACGGCAAGGGGAAACAAGGCTAAGGCACGACAACACAGGGCTAGGCAATGCAGGGCAAGGCAAGGAAAGGGTAACGCAAGGCAAGGCACGGTTCGGGGAGGAAGGCGAATGCACGACAACGCAAGGCTAGGCAATGCACGGAAGGCAAGCAAAGAGTAACGGAAGGCAAGGAAGGCAAGGGAAAGCAAGGCAAGGCAAGGGTAACAGAAGGAACGGCACGGCAAGGGGAAACAAGGCTAAGGCACGGCAACGCACGGCTAGGCAATGCACGGCAAGGCAAGGAAAGGGTAACGCAAGGCAAGGCACGGTGAGGCAAGGCAAGGCTGATGCACGACAACGCACGGCTAGGCAATGCACGGCAAGGCAAGGAAAGGGTAAAGCAAGGCAAGGCACGGTCAGGCGAGGCAAGGCTAAGGCACGACAACGCAAGGCTAGGCAATGCACGGCAAGGCAAGTAAAGGGTAACGCAAGGCAAGGCACGGTAAGGCGCGGCAAGGCTAAGGCACGACAACGCAAGGCTAGGCAATAAACGGAAGGCAAGCAAAGAGTAACGGAAGGCAAGGAAGGCAAGGGAAAGCAGGGGAAGGCAAGGGTAACGGAAGGAACGGCACGGTAAGGGGAAACAAGGCTAAGGCACGACAACGCAGGGCTAGCCAATGCACGGCAAGGAAAGGAAACGGTAACGCAAGCAAGGCACCGTTACGCGAGGCAAGGCTAGGGCACGACAACGCAAGGCTAGGCAATGCACGGAAGGCAAGCAAAGAGTAACGGAAGGCAAGGAAGGCAAGGGAAAGCAAGGCAAGGCAAGGGTAACGGAAGGAACGGCACGGCAAGGGGAAACAAGGCTAAGGCACGGCAACGCACGGCTAGGCAATGCACGGCAAGGCAAGGAAATGGTAACGCAAGGCAAGGCACTGTCAGGCGAGGCAAGGCTAAGGCACGACAACGCAAGGCTAGGCAATGCACGGAAGGAAAGCAAAGAGTAACGGAAGGCAATGAAAGGAAGGGAAAGCAAGGCAAGGTAAGGGTAACGCAAGGCAAGGCACGGTGAGGCAAGGCAAGGCTGATGCACGACAACGCACGGCTAGGCAATTCACGGCAAGGCAAGGAAAGGGTAACGCAAGGCAAGGCACGGTCAGGCGAGGCAAGGCTAAGGCACGACAACGCAAGGCTAGGCAATGCACGGAAGGCAAGCAAAGAGTAAAGGAAGGCAAGGAAGGCAAGGGAAAGCAAGGGAAGGCAAGGGTAACGGAAGGAACGGCACGGCAAGGGGAAACAAGGCTAAGGCACGGCAACGCACGGCTAGGCAATGCACGGCCAGGCAAGGAAAGGGTAACGCAAGGCAAGGCACGGTAAGGCAAGCCAAGGCTAATGCACGACAACGCACGGCTAGGCAATGCACGGCGAGGCAAGGAAAGGGTAACGCAAGGCAAGGCACGGTGAGGCAAGGCAAGGCAAATGGACGACAACGCACGGCTAGGCAATGCACGGCAAGGAAAGGAAAGGGTAACGCAAGGCAAGGCACGGTCAGGCGAGGCAAGGCTAAGGCACGACAACGCAAGGCTAGGCAATGAACGGAAGGCAAGCAAAGAGTAACGGAAGGCAAGGAAGGCAAGGGAAAGCAAGGGAAGGCAAGGGCAACGAAAGGAACGGCACGGTAAGGGGAAACAAGGCTAAGGCACGACAACACAGGGCTAGGCAATGCACGGCAAGGCAAGGAAAGGGTAACGCAAGGCAAGGCACGGTTCGGGGAGGAAGGCGAATGCACGACAACGCAAGGCTAGGCAAAGCACGGAAGGCAAGCAAAGAGTAACGGAAGGCAATGAAAGGAAGGGAAAGCAAGGCAAGGTAAGGGTAACGCAAGGCAAAGCACGGTCAGGCGAGGCAAGGCTAAGGCACGACAACGCAAGGCTAGGCAGTGCACGGCTAGGCAAGGAAAGAGTAACGGAAGGAAAGGAAGGCAAGGCAAAGCAAGGCAAGGCAAGTGTAACAAAAGGCAAGGCACGGCAAGGGGAAACAAGGCTAAGGAACGGCAACGCACGGCTACGCAATGCACGGCCAGGCAAGGAAAGGGTAACGCAAGCCAAGGCACGGTAAGGCAAGACAAGGCTAATGCACGACAACGCACGGCTAGGCAATGCACGGCCAGGCAAGGAAAGGGTAACGCAAGGCAAGGCACGGTGAGGCAAGGCAAGGCAAATGCACGACAACGCACGGCTAGGCAATGCACGGCAAGGCAAGGAAAGGGTAACGCAAGGCAAGGCACGGTCAGGCGAGGCAAGGCTAAGGCACGACAACGCAAGGCTAGGCAATGAACGGAAGGCAAGCAAAGAGTAACGGAAGGCAAGGAAGGCAAGGGAAAGCAAGGGAAGGCAAGGGCAACGAAAGGAACGGCACGGTAAGGGGAAACAAAGCTAAGGCACGACAATGCAGGGCTAGGCAATGCACGGCAAGGCAAGGAAAGGGTAACGCAAGGCAAAGCACGGTGAGGCAAGACAAGGCAAATGCACGACAACGCACGGCTAGGCAATGCACGGCAAGGCAAGGAAAGGGTAACTCAAGGCAAGGCACGGTCAGGCGAGGCAAGGCTAAGGCACGACAACGCAAGGCTAGGCAATGCACGGAAGGCAAGCAAAGAGTAACGGAAGGCAAGGAAGGCAAGGGAAAGCAGGGGAAGGCAAGGGTAACGAAAGGAACGGCACGGTAAGGGGAAACAAGGCTAAGGCACGAAAACACAGGGCTAGGCAATGCAGGGCAAGGCAAGGAAAGGGTAACGCAAGGCAAGGCACGGTTTGGGGAGGAAGGCGAATGCACGACAACGCAAGGCTAGGCAATGCACGGAAGGCAAGCAAAGAGTAACGGAAGGCAAGGAAGGCAAGGGAAAGCAAGGCAAGGCAAGGGTAACAGAAGGAACGGCACGGCAAGGGGAAACAAGGCTAAGGCACGACAACACAGGGCTAGGCAATGCACGGCAAGGCAAGGAAAGGGTAACGCAAGGCAAGGCACGGTGAAGCAAGGCAAGGCTGATGCACGACAACGCACGGCTAGGCAATGCACGGCAAGGAAAGGAAAGGGTAACGCAAGGCAAGGCACGGTGAAGCAAGGCAAGGCTGATGCACGACAACGCAAGGCTAGGCAATGAACGGAAGGCAAGCAAAGAGTAACGGAAGGCAAGGAAGGCAAGGGAAAGCAAGGGAAGGGAAGGGCAACGAAAGGAACGGCACGGTAAGGGGAAACAAAGCTAAGGCACGACAATGCAGGGCTAGGCAATGCACGGCAAGGCAAGGAAAGGGTAACGCAAGGCAAGGCACGGTTCGGGGAGGAAGGCGAATGCACGACAACGCAAGGCTAGGCAATGCACGGAAGGCAAGCAAAGAGTAACGGAAGGCAATGAAAGGAAGGGAAAGCAAGGCAAGGTAAGGGTAACGCAAGGCAAGGCACGGTGAGGCAAGGCAAGGCTGATGCACGACAACGCACGGCTAGGCAATTCACGGCAAGGCAAGGAAAGCGTAACGCAAGGCAAGGCACGGTCAGGCGAGGCAAGGCTAAGGCACGACAACGCAAGGCTAGGCAATGCACGGAAGGCAAGCAAAGAGGAACGGAAGGCAAGGAAGCCTAGGGAAAGCAGGGAAAGGCAAGGGTAACGGAAGGAACGGCACGGTAAGGGCAAACAAGATTAAGGCACGACAACACAGGGCTAGGCAATGCAGGGCAAGGCAAGGAAATGGTAACGCAAGGCAAGGCACGGTTTGGGGAGGCAAAGCTAATGCACGACAACGCAAGGCTAGGCAGTGCACGGCTAGGCAAGGAAAGAGTAACGGAAGGAAAGGAAGGCAAGGCAAAGCAAGGCAAGGCAAGTGTAACAAAAGGCAAGGCACGGCAAGGGGAAACAAGGCTAAGGAACGGCAACGCACGGCTACGCAATGCACGGCCAGGCAAGGAAAGGGTAACGCAAGGCAAGGCACGGTAAGGCAAGACAAGGCTAATGCACGACAACGCACGGCTAGGTAATGCACGGCCAGGCAAGGAAAGTGTAACGCAAGGCAAGGCACGGTGAGGCAAGGCAAGGCAAATGCAAGACAACGCACGGCTAGGCAATGCACGGCAAGGCAAGGAAAGGGTAACGCAAGGCAAGGCACGGTCAGGCGAGGCAAGGCTAAGGCACGACAACGCAAGGCTAGGCAATGAACGGAAGGCAAGCAAAGAGTAACGGAAGGCAAGGAAGGCAAGGGAAAGCAAGGGAAGGCAAGGGCAACGAAAGGAACGGCACGGTAAGGGGAAACAAAGCTAAGGCACGACAATGCAGGGCTAGGCAATGCACGGCAAGGCAAGGAAAGGGTAACGCAAGGCAAGGCACGGTCAGGCGAGGCAAGGCCAAGGCACGACAACGCAAGGCTAGGCAATGCAAGGAAGGCAAGCAAAGAGTAACGGAATGCAAGGAAGGCAAGGGAAAGCAGGGGAAGGCAAGGGTAACGAAAGGAACGGCACGGTAAGGGGAAACAAGGCTAAGGCACGACAACACAGGGCTAGGCAATGCAGGGCAAGGCAAGGAAAGGGTAACGCAAATCAAGGCACGGTTTGGGGAGGAAGGCGAATGCACGACAACGCAAGGCTAGGCAATGCACGGAAGGCAAGCAAAGAGTAACGGAAGGCAAGGAAGGCAAGGGAAAGCAAGGCAAGGCAAGGGTAACAGAAGGAACGGCACGGCAAGGGGAAACAAGGCTAAGGCACGGCAACGCACGGCTAGGCAATGCACGGCAAGGCAAGGAAAGGGTAACGCAAGGCAAGGCACGGTGAGGCAAGGCAAGGCTGATGCACGACAACGCACGGCTAGGCAATGCACGGCAAGGCAAGGAAAGGGTAACGCAAGGCAAGGCACGGTCAGGCGAGGCAAGGCTAAGGCACGACAACGCACGGCTAGGCAATGCACGGCAAGGCAAGGAAAGGGTAACGCAAGGCAAGGCACTGTAAGGCGCGGCAAGGCTAAGGCACGACAACGCAAGGCTAGGCAATGAACGGAAGGCAAGCAAAGAGTAACGGAAGGCAAGGAAGGCAAGGGAAAGCAGGGGAAGGCAAGGGTAACGGAAGGAACGGCACGGCAAGGGGAAACAAGGCTAAGGCACGGCAACGCACGGCTAGGCAATGCACGGCAAGGCAAGGAAAGGGTAACGCAAGGCAAGGCACTTCAGGCGAGGCAAGGCTAAGGCACGACAACGCAAGGCTAGGCAATGCACGGAAGGAAAGCAAAGAGTAACGGAAGGCAATGAAAGGAAGGGAAAGCAAGGCAAGGTAAGGGTAACGCAAGGCAAGGCACGGTGAGGCAAGGCAAGGCTGATGCACGACAACACAGGGCTAGGCAATGCAGGGCAAGGCAAGGAAAGGGTAACGCAAGGCAAGGCACGGTTCGGGGAGGAAGGCGAATGCACGACAACGCAAGGCTAGGCAATGCACGGAAGGCAAGCAAAGAGTAACGGAAGGCAAGGAAGGCAAGGGAAAGCAAGGCAAGGCAAGGGTAACAGAAGGAACGGCACGGCAAGGGGAAACAAGGATAAGGCACGGCAACGCACGGCTAGGCAATGCACGGCAAGGCAAGGAAAGGGTAACGCAAGGCAAGGCACGGTGAGGCAAGGCAAGGCTAATGCACGACAACGCAAGGCTAGGCAATGCACGGCAAGGCAAGGAAAGGGTAAAGCAAGGCAAGGCACGGTCAGGCGAGGCAAGGCTAAGGCACGACAACGCAAGGCTAGGCAATGCACGGCAAGGCAAGTAAAGGGTAACGCAAGGCAAGGCACGGTAAGGCGCGGCAAGGCTAAGGCACGACAACGCAAGGCTAGGCAATAAACGGAAGGCAAGCAAAGAGTAACGGAAGGCAAGGAAGGCAAGGGAAAGCAGGGGAAGGCAAGGGTAACGGAAGGAACGGCACGGTAAGGGGAAACAAGGCTAAGGCACGACAACGCAGGGCTAGCCAATGCACGGCAAGGAAAGGAAACGGTAACGCAAGCAAGGCACCGTTACGCGAGGCAAGGCTAGGGCACGACAACGCAAGGCTAGGCAATGCACGGAAGGCAAGCAAAGAGTAACGGAAGGCAAGGAAGGCAAGGGAAAGCAAGGCAAGGCAAGGGTAACGGAAGGAACGGCACGGCAAGGGGAAACAAGGCTAAGGCACGGCAACGCACGGCTAGGCAATGCACGGCAAGGCAAGGAAATGGTAACGCAAGGCAAGGCACTGTCAGGCGAGGCAAGGCTAAGGCACGACAACGCAAGGCTAGGCAATGCACGGAAGGAAAGCAAAGAGTAACGGAAGGCAATGAAAGGAAGGGAAAGCAAGGCAAGGTAAGGGTAACGCAAGGCAAGGCACGGTGAGGCAAGGCAAGGCTGATGCACGACAACGCACGGCTAGGCAATTCACGGCAAGGCAAGGAAAGGGTAACGCAAGGCAAGGCACGGTCAGGCGAGGCAAGGCTAAGGCACGACAACGCAAGGCTAGGCAATGCACGGAAGGCAAGCAAAGAGTAAAGGAAGGCAAGGAAGGCAAGGGAAAGCAAGGCAAGGCAAGGGTAACGGAAGGAACGGCACGGCAAGGGGAAACAAGGCTAAGGCACGGCAACGCACGGCTAGGCAATGCACGGCCAGGCAAGGAAAGGGTAACGCAAGGCAAGGCACGGTAAGGCAAGCCAAGGCTAATGCACGACAACGCACGGCTAGGCAATGCACGGCGAGGCAAGGAAAGGGTAACGCAAGGCAAGGCACGGTGAGGCAAGGCAAGGCAAATGGACGACAACGCACGGCTAGGCAATGCACGGCAAGGAAAGGAAAGGGTAACGCAAGGCAAGGCACGGTCAGGCGAGGCAAGGCTAAGGCACGACAACGCAAGGCTAGGCAATGAACGGAAGGCAAGCAAAGAGTAACGGAAGGCAAGGAAGGCAAGGGAAAGCAAGGGAAGGCAAGGGCAACGAAAGGAACGGCACGGTAAGGGGAAACAAGGCTAAGGCACGACAACACAGGGCTAGGCAATGCAGGGCAAGGCAAGGAAAGGGTAACGCAAGGCAAGGCACGGTTCGGGGAGGAAGGCGAATGCACGACAACGCAAGGCTAGGCAAAGCACGGAAGGCAAGCAAAGAGTAACGGAAGGCAATGAAAGGAAAGGGAAAGCAAGGCAAGGTAAGGGTAACGGAAGGCAAGGCACGGTAAGGCGAGGCAAGGCTAAGGCACGACAACGCAAGGCTAGGCAGTGCACGGCTAGGCAAGGAAAGAGTAACGGAAGGAAAGGAAGGCAAGGCAAAGCAAGGCAAGGCAAGTGTAACAAAAGGCAAGGCACGGCAAGGGGAAACAAGGCTAAGGAACGGCAACGCACGGCTACGCAATGCACGGCCAGGCAAGGAAAGGGTAACGCAAGCCAAGGCACGGTAAGGCAAGACAAGGCTAATGCACGACAACGCACGGCTAGGCAATGCACGGCCAGGCAAGGAAAGGGTAACGCAAGGCAAGGCACGGTGAGGCAAGGCAAGGCAAATGCACGACAACGCACGGCTAGGCAATGCACGGCAAGGCAAGGAAAGGGTAACGCAAGGCAAGGCACGGTCAGGCGAGGCAAGGCTAAGGCACGACAACGCAAGGCTAGGCAATGAACGGAAGGCAAGCAAAGAGTAACGGAAGGCAAGGAAGGCAAGGGAAAGCAAGGGAAGGCAAGGGCAACGAAAGGAACGGCACGGTAAGGGGAAACAAAGCTAAGGCACGACAATGCAGGGCTAGGCAATGCACGGCAAGGCAAGGAAAGGGTAACGCAAGGCAAAGCACGGTGAGGCAAGACAAGGCAAATGCACGACAACGCACGGCTAGGCAATGCACGGCAAGGCAAGGAAAGGGTAACTCAAGGCAAGGCACGGTCAGGCGAGGCAAGGCTAAGGCACGACAACGCAAGGCTAGGCAATGCACGGAAGGCAAGCAAAGAGTAACGGAAGGCAAGGAAGGCAAGGGAAAGCAGGGGAAGGCAAGGGTAACGAAAGGAACGGCACGGTAAGGGGAAACAAGGCTAAGGCACGAAAACACAGGGCTAGGCAATGCAGGGCAAGGCAAGGAAAGGGTAACGCAAGGCAAGGCACGGTTTGGGGAGGCAAGGCGAATGCACGACAACGCAAGGCTAGGCAATGCACGGAAGGCAAGCAAAGAGTAACGGAAGGCAAGGAAGGCAAGGGAAAGCAAGGCAAGGCAAGGGTAACAGAAGGAACGGCACGGCAAGGGGAAACAAGGCTAAGGCACGACAACACAGGGCTAGGCAATGCACGGCAAGGCAAGGAAAGGGTAACGCAAGGCAAGGCACGGTGAAGCAAGGCAAGGCTGATGCACGACAACGCACGGCTAGGCAATGCACGGCAAGGAAAGGAAAGGGTAACGCAAGGCAAGGCACGGTGAGGCAAGGCAAGGCTGATGCACGACAACGCAAGGCTAGGCAATGAACGGAAGGCAAGCAAAGAGTAACGGAAGGCAAGGAAGGCAAGGGAAAGCAAGGGAAGGCAAGGGCAACGAAAGGAACGGCACGGTAAGGGGAAACAAAGCTAAGGCACGACAATGCAGGGCTAGGCAATGCACGGCAAGGCAAGGAAAGGGTAACGCAAGGCAAAGCACGGTTCGGGGAGGAAGGCGAATGCACGACAACGCAAGGTTAGGCAATGCACGGAAGGCAAGCAAAGAGTAACGGAAGGCAATGAAAGGAAGGGAAAGCAAGGCAAGGTAAGGATAACGCAAGGCAAGGCACGGTGAGGCAAGGCAAGGCTGATGCACGACAACGCACGGCTAGGCAATTCACGGCAAGGCAAGGAAAGCGTAACGCAAGGCAAGGCACGGTCAGGCGAGGCAAGGCTAAGGCACGACAACGCAAGGCTAGGCAATGCACGGAAGGCAAGCAAAGAGGAACGGAAGGCAAGGAAGCCTAGGGAAAGCAGGGAAAGGCAAGGGTAACGGAAGGAACGGCACGGTAAGGGCAAACAAGATTAAGGCACGACAACACAGGGCTAGGCAATGCAGGGCAAGGCAAGGAAATGGTAACGCAAGGCAAGGCACGGTTTGGGGAGGCAAAGCTAATGCACGACAACGCAAGGCTAGGCAGTGCACGGCTAGGCAAGGAAAGAGTAACGGAAGGAAAGGAAGGCAAGGCAAAGCAAGGCAAGGCAAGTGTAACAAAAGGCAAGGCACGGCAAGGGGAAACAAGGCTAAGGAACGGCAACGCACGGCTACGCAATGCACGGCCAGGCAAGGAAAGGGTAACGCAAGGCAAGGCACGGTAAGGCAAGACAAGGCTAATGCACGACAACGCACGGCTAGGTAATGCACGGCCAGGCAAGGAAAGTGTAACGCAAGGCAAGGCACGGTGAGGCAAGGCAAGGCAAATGCAAGACAACGCACGGCTAGGCAATGCACGGCAAGGCAAGGAAAGGGTAACGCAAGGCAAGGCACGGTCAGGCGAGGCAAGGCTAAGGCACGACAACGCAAGGCTAGGCAATGAACGGAAGGCAAGCAAAGAGTAACGGAAGGCAAGGAAGGCAAGGGAAAGCAAGGGAAGGCAAGGGCAACGAAAGGAACGGCACGGTAAGGGGAAACAAAGCTAAGGCACGACAATGCAGGGCTAGGCAATGCACGGCAAGGCAAGGAAAGGGTAACTCAAGGCAAGGCACGGTCAGGCGAGGCAAGGCCAAGGCACGACAACGCAAGGCTAGGCAATGCAAGGAAGGCAAGCAAAGAGTAACGGAATGCAAGGAAGGCAAGGGAAAGCAGGGGAAGGCAAGGGTAACGAAAGGAACGGCACGGTAAGGGGAAACAAGGCTAAGGCACGACAACACAGGGCTAGGCAATGCAGGGCAAGGCAAGGAAAGGGTAACGCAAATCAAGGCACGGTTTGGGGAGGAAGGCGAATGCACGACAACGCAAGGCTAGGCAATGCACGGAAGGCAAGCAAAGAGTAACGGAAGGCAAGGAAGGCAAGGGAAAGCAAGGCAAGGCAAGGGTAACAGAAGGAACGGCACGGCAAGGGGAAACAAGGCTAAGGCACGGCAACGCACGGCTAGGCAATGCACGGCAAGGCAAGGAAAGGGTAACGCAAGGCAAGGCACGGTGAGGCAAGGCAAGGCTGATGCACGACAACGCACGGCTAGGCAATGCACGGCAAGGCAAGGAAAGGGTAACGCAAGGCAAGGCACGGTCAGGCGAGGCAAGGCTAAGGCACGACAACGCAAGGCTAGGCAATGCACGGCAAGGCAAGGAAAGGGTAACGCAAGGCAAGGCACTGTAAGGCGCGGCAAGGCTAAGGCACGACAACGCAAGGCTAGGCAATGAACGGAAGGCAAGCAAAGAGTAACGGAAGGCAAGGAAGGCAAGGGAAAGCAGGGGAAGGCAAGGGTAACGGAAGGAACGGCACGGCAAGGGGAAACAAGGCTAAGGCACGGCAACGCACGGCTAGGCAATGCACGGCAAGGCAAGGAAAGGGTAACGCAAGGCAAGGCACTGTCAGGCGAGGCAAGGCTAAGGCACGACAACGCAAGGCTAGGCAATGCACGGAAGGAAAGCAAAGAGTAACGGAAGGCAATGAAAGGAAGGGAAAGCAAGGCAAGGTAAGGTTAACGCAAGGCAAGGCACGGTGAGGCAAGGCAAGGCTGATGCACGACAACGCACGGCTAGGCAATGCACGGCAAGGCAACGAAAGGGTAACGCAAGGCAAGGCACGGTCAGGCGAGGCAAGGCTAAGGCACGACAACGCAAGGCTAGGCAATGCACGGAAGGCAAGCAAAGAGTAAAGGAAGGCAAGGAAGGCAAGGGAAAGCAAGGCAAGGCAAGGGTAACGGAAGGAACGGCACGGCAAGGGGAAACAAGGCTAATGCACGGCAACGCACGGCTAGGCAATGCACGGCAAGGCAAGGAAAGGGTAACGCAAGGCAAGGCACGGTAAGGCAAGCCAAGGCTAATGCACGACAACGCACGGCTAGGCAATGCACGGCGAGGCAAGGAAAGGGTAACGCAAGGCAAGGCACGGTGAGGCAAGGCAAGGCAAATGGAAGACAACGCACGGCTAGGCAATGCACGGCAAGGAAAGGAAAGGGTAACGCAAGGCAAGGCACGGTCAGGCGAGGCAAGGCTAAGGCACGACAACGCAAGGCTAGGCAATGAACGGAAGGCAAGCAAAGAGTAACGGAAGGCAAGGAAGGCAAGGGAAAGCAGGGGAAGGCAAGGGTAACGAAAGGAACGGCACGGTAAGGGGAAACAAGGCTAAGGCACGACAACACAAGGCTAGGCAATGCAGGGCAAGGCAAGGAAAGGGTAACGCAAGGCAAGGCACGGTTCGGGGAGGAAGGCGAATGCACGACAACGCAAGGCTAGGCAATGCACGGAAGGCAAGCAAAGAGTAACGGAAGGCAATGAAAGGAAGGGAAAGCAAGGCAAGGTAAGGGTAACGCAAGGCAAAGCACGGTGAGGCAAGGCAAGGCTGATGCACGACAACCCACGGCTAGGAAATTCACGGCAAGGCAAGGAAAGGGTAACGCAAGGCAAGGCACGGTCAGGCGAGGCAAGGCTAAGGCACGACAACGCAAGGCTAGGCAATGCACGGAAGGCAAGCAAAGAGGAACGGAAGGCAAGGAAGGCTAGGGAAAGCAGGGAAAGGCAAGGGTAACGGAAGGAACGGCACGGTAAGGGCAAACAAGACTAAGGCACGACAACACAGGGCTAGGCAATGCAGGGCAAGGCAAGGAAATGGTAACGCAAGGCAAGGCACGGTTTGGGGAGGCAAAGCTAATGCACGACAACGCAAGGCTAGGCAGTGCACGGCTAGGCAAGGAAAGAGTAACGGAAGGAAAGGAAGGCAAGGCAAAGCAAGGCAAGGCAAGTGTAACAAAAGGCAAGGCACGGCAAGGGGAAACAAGGTTAAGGAACGGCAACGCACGGCTACGCAATGCACGGCCAGGCAAGGAAAGGGTAACGCAAGGCAAGGCACGGTAAGGCAAGACAAGGCTAATGCACGACAACGCACGGCTAGGCAATGCACGGCTAGGCAAGGAAAGGGTAACGCAAGGCAAGTCACGGTGAGGCAAGGCAATGCTAATGCACGACAACGCACGGCTAGGCAATGCACGGCAAGGCAAGGAAACGGTAACGCAAGGCAAGGCACGGTCAGGCGAGGCAAGGCTAAGGCACGACAACGCAAGGCTAGGCAATGAACGGAAGGCAAGCAAAGAGTAACGGAAGGCAAGGAAGGCAAGGGAAAGCAAGGGAAGGCAAGGGCAACGAAAGGAACGGCACGGTAAGGGGAAACAAAGCTAAGGCACGACAATGCAGGGCTAGGCAATGCACGGCAAGGCAAGGAAAGGGTAACGCAAGGCAAAGCACGGTGAGGCAAGACAAGGCAAATGCACGACAACGCACGGCTAGGCAATGCACGGCATGGCAAGGAAAGGGTAACTCAAGGCAAGGCACGGTCAGGCGAGGCAAGGCTAAGGCACGACAACGCAAGGCTAGGCAATGCATGGAAGGCAAGCAAAGAGTAACGGAAGGCAAGGAAGGCAAGGGAAAGCAAGGCAAGGCAAGGGTAACGGAAGGAACGGCACGGCAAGGGGAAACAAGGCTAAGGCACGAAAACACAGGGCTAGGCAATGCAGGGCAAGGCAAGGAAAGGGTAACGCAAGGCAAGGCACGGTTTGGGGAGGAAGGCGAATGCACGACAACGCAAGGCTAGGCAATGCATGGAAGGCAAGCAAAGAGTAACGGAAGGCAAGGAAGGCAAGGGAAAGCAAGGCAAGGCAAGGGTAACAGAAGGAACGGCACGGCAAGGGGAAACAAGGCTAAGGCACGACAACGCACGGCTAGGCAATGCACGGCAAGGCAAGGAAAGGGTAACGCAAGGCAAGGCACGACAACGCAAGGCAAGGCTAATGCACGACAACGCAAGGCTAGGCAATGCACGGCAAGGCAAGGAAAGGGTAACGCAAGGCAAGGCACGTTCAGGCAAGGCAAAGTTAAGGCACCACAACGCAAGGGAAGGCAATGCACGGCAAGGCAAGGAAAGGGTAACTCAAGGCAAGGCACGGTCAGGCGAGGCAAGGCTAAGGCACGACAACGCAAGGCTAGGCAATGCACGGAAGGCAAGCAAAGAGTAAAGGAAGGCAAGGAAGGCAAGGGAAAGCAAGGCAAGGCAAGGGTAACGGAAGGAACGGCACGGCAAGGGGAAACAAGGCTAAGGCACGGCAACGCACGGCTAGGCACTGCACGGCCAGGCAAGGAAAGGGTAACGCAAGGCAAGGCACGGTAAGGCAAGCCAAGGCTAATGCACGACAACGCACGGCTAGGCAATGCACGGCGAGGCAAGGAAAGGGTAACGCAAGGCAAGGCACGGTGAGGCAAGGCAAGGCAAATGGACGACAACGCACGGCTAGGCAATGCACGGCAAGGAAAGGAAAGGGTAACGCAAGGCAAGGCACGGTCAGGCGAGGCAAGGCTAAGGCACGACAACGCAAGGCTAGGCAATGAACGGAAGGCAAGCAAAGAGTAACGGAAGGCAAGGAAGGCAAGGGAAAGCAAGGGAAGGCAAGGGCAACGAAAAGAACGGCACGGTAAGGGGAAACAAGGCTAAGGCACGACAACACAGGGCTAGGCAATGCAGGGCAAGGCAAGGAAAGGGTAACGCAAGGCAAGGCACGGTTCGGGGAGGAAGGCGAATGCACGACAACGCAAGGCTAGGCAATGCACGGAAGGCAAGCAAAGAGTAACGGAAGGCAATGAAAGGAAGGGAAAGCAAGGCAAGGTAAGGGTAACGCAAGGCAAAGCACGGTGAGGCAAGGCAAGGCTGATGCACGACAACCCACGGCTAGGCAATTCACGGCAAGGCAAGGAAAGGGTAACGCAAGGCAAGGCACGGTCAGGCGAGGCAAGGCTAAGGCACGACAACGCAAGGCTAGGCAATGCACGGAAGGCAAGCAAAGAGGAACGGAAGGCAAGGAAGGCTAGGGAAAGCAGGGAAAGGCAAGGGTAACGGAAGGAACGGCACGGTAAGGGCAAACAAGACTAAGGCACGACAACACAGGGCTAGGCAATGCAGGGCAAGGCAAGGAAATGGTAACGCAAGGCAAGGCACGGTTTGGGGAGGCAAAGCTAATGCACGACAACGCAAGGCTAGGCAGTGCACGGCTAGGCAAGGAAAGAGTAACGGAAGGAAAGGAAGGCAAGGCAAAGCAAGGCAAGGCAAGTGTAACAAAAGGCAAGGCACGGCAAGGGGAAACAAGGTTAAGGAACGGCAACGCACGGCTACGCAATGCACGGCCAGGCAAGGAAAGGGTAACGCAAGGCAAGGCACGGTAAGGCAAGACAAGGCTAATGCACGACAACGCACGGCTAGGCAATGCACGGCAAGGCAAGGAAAGGGTAACGCAAGGCAAGGCAAGGCAAGGCAAATGCACGACAACGCACGGCTAGGCAATGCACGGCAAGGCAAGGAAAGGGTAACGCAAGGCAAGGCACGGTCAGGCGAGGCAAGGCTAAGGCACGACAACGCAAGGCTAGGCAATGAACGGAAGGCAAGCAAAGAGTAACGGAAGGCAAGGAAGGCAAGGGAAAGCAAGGGAAGGCAAGGGCAACGAAAGGAACGGCACGGTAAGGGGAAACAAAGCTAAGGCACGACAATGCAGTGCTAGGCAATGCACGGCAAGGCAAGGAAAGGGTAACGCAAGGCAAAGCACGGTGAGGCAAGACAAGGCAAATGCACGACAACGCACGGCTAGGCAATGCACGGCATGGCAAGGAAAGGGTAACTCAAGGCAAGGCACGGTCAGGCGAGGCAAGGCTAAGGCACGACAACGCAAGGCTAGGCAATGCATGGAAGGCAAGCAAAGAGTAACGGAAGGCAAAGAAGGCAAGGGAAAGCAGGGGAAGGCAAGGGTAACGAAAGGAACGGCACGGTAAGGGGAAACAAGGCTAAGGCACGAAAACACAGGGCTAGGCAATGCAGGGCAAGGCAAGGAAAGGGTAACGCAAGGCAAGGCACGGTTTGGGGAGGAAGGCGAATGCACGACAACGCAAGGCTAGGCAATGCACGGAAGGCAAGCAAAGAGTAACGGAAGGCAAGGAAGGCAAGGGAAAGCAAGGCAAGGCAAGTGTAACAGAAGGAACGGCACGGCAAGGGGAAACAAGGCTAAGGCACGGCAACGCACGGCTAGGCAATGCACGGCAAGGCAAGGAAAGGGTAACGCAAGGCAAGGCACGGTGAGGCAAGGCAAGGCTGATGCACGACAACGCACGGCTAGGCAATGCACGGCAAGGCAAGGAAAGGGTAACGCAAGGCAAGGCACGGTCAGGCGAGGCAAGGCTAAGGCACGACAACGCAAGGCTAGGCAATGCACGGCAAGGCAAGGAAAGGGTAACTCAAGGCAAGGCACGGTCAGGCGAGGCAAGGCTAAGGCACGACAACGCAAGGCTAGGCAATGCACGGAAGGCAAGCAAAGAGTAAAGGAAGGCAAGGAAGGCAAGGGAAAGCAAGGCAAGGCAAGGGTAACGGAAGGAACGGCACGGCAAGGGGAAACAAGGCTAAGGCACGGCAACGCACGGCTAGGCAATGCACGGCCAGGCAAGGAAAGGGTAACGCAAGGCAAGGCACGGTAAGGCAAGCCAAGGCTAATGCACGACAACGCACGGCTAGGCAATGCACGGCGAGGCAAGGAAAGGGTAACGCAAGGCAAGGCACGGTGAGGCAAGGCAAGGCAAATGGACGACAACGCACGGCTAGGCAATGCACGGCAAGGAAAGGAAAGGGTAACGCAAGGCAAGGCACGGTCAGGCGAGGCAAGGCTAAGGCACGAAAACGCAAGGCTAGGCAATGAACGGAAGGCAAGCAAAGAGTAACGGAAGGCAAGGAAGGCAAGGGAAAGCAAGGGAAGGCAAGGGCAACGAAAGGAACGGCACGGTAAGGGGAAACAAGGCTAAGGCACGACAACACAGGGCTAGGCAATGCAGGGCAAGGCAAGGAAAGGGTAACGCAAGGCAAGGCACGGTTCGGGGAGGAAGGCGAATGCACGACAACGCAAGGCTAGGCAATGCACGGAAGGCAAGCAAAGAGTAACGGAAGGCAATGAAAGGAAGGGAAAGCAAGGCAAGTTAAGGGTAACGCAAGGCAAAGCACGGTGAGGCAAGGCAAGGCTGATGCACGACAACCCACGGCTAGGCAATTCACGGCAAGGCAAGGAAAGGGTAACGCAAGGCAAGGCACGGTCAGGCGAGGCAAGGCTAAGGCACGACAACGCAAGGCTAGGCAATGCACGGAAGGCAAGCAAAGAGGAACGGAAGGCAAGGAAGGCTAGGGAAAGCAGGGAAAGGCAAGGGTAACGGAAGGAACGGCACGGTAAGGGCAAACAAGACTAAGGCACGACAACACAGGGCTAGGCAATGCAGGGCAAGGCAAGGAAATGGTAACGCAAGGCAAGGCACGGTTTGGGGAGGCAAAGCTAATGCACGACAACGCAAGGCTAGGCAGTGCACGGCTAGGCAAGGAAAGAGTAACGGAAGGAAAGGAAGGCAAGGCAAAGCAAGGCAAGGCAAGTGTAACAAAAGGCAAGGCACGGCAAGGGGAAACAAGGCTAAGGAACGGCAACGCACGGCTACGCAATGCACGGCCAGGCAAGGAAAGGGTAACGCAAGGCAAGGCACGGTAAGGCAAGACAAGGCTAATGCACGACAACGCACGGCTAGGCAATGCACGGCCAGGCAAGGAAAGGGTAACGCAAGGCAAGGCACGGTGAGGCAAGGCAAGGCAAATGCACGACAACGCACGGCTACGCAATGCACGGCAAGGCAAGGAATGGGTAACGCAAGGCAAGGCACGGTCAGGCGAGGCAAGGCTAAGGCACGACAACGCAAGGCTAGGCAATGAACGGAAGGCAAGCAAAGAGTAACGGAAGGCAAGGAAGGCAAGGGAAAGCAAGGGAAGGCAAGGGCAACGAAAGGAACGGCACGGTAAGGGGAAACAAAGCTAAGGCACGACAATGCAGGGCTAGGCAATGCACGGCAAGGCAAGGAAAGGGTAACGCAAGGCAAAGCACGGTCAGGCGAGGCAAGGCTAAGGCACGACAACGCAAGGCTAGGCAATGCACGGAAGGCAAGCAAAGAGTAACGGAAGGCAAAGAAGGCAAGGGAAAGCAGGGGAAGGCAAGGGTAACGAAAGGAACGGCACGGTAAGGGGAAACAAGGCTAAGACACGAATACACAGGGCTAGGCAATGCAGGGCAAGGCAAGGAAAGGGTAACGCAAGGCAAGGCACGGTTTGGGGAGGAAGGCGAATGCACGACAACGGAAGGCTAGGCAATGCACGGAAGGCAAGCAAAGAGTAACGGAAGGCAAGGAAGGCAAGGGAAAGCAAGGCAAGGCAAGGGTAACAGAAGGAACGGCACGGCAAGGGGAAACAAGGCTAAGGCACGGCAACGCACGGCTAGGCAATGCACGGCAAGGCAAGGAAAGGGTAACGCAAGGCAAGGCACGGTGAGGCAAGGCAAGGCTGATGCACGACAACGCACGGCTAGGCAATGCACGGCAAGGCAAGGAAAGGGTAACGCAAGGCAAGGCACGGTCAGGCGAGGCAAGGCTAAGGCACGACAACGCAAGGCTAGGCAATGCACGGCAAGGCAAGGAAAGGGTAACTCAAGGCAAGGCACGGTCAGGCGAGGCAAGGCTAAGGCACGACAACGCAAGGCTAGGCAATGCACGGAAGGCAAGCAAAGAGTAACGGAAGGCAAGGAAGGCAAGGGAAAGCAGGGGAAGGCAAGGGTAACGAAAGGAACGGCACGGTAAGGGGAAACAAGGCTAAGGCACGACAACACAGGGCTAGGCAATGCACGGCAAGGCAAGGAAAGGGTAACGCAAGGCAAGGCACGGTGAAGCAAGGCAAGGCTGATGCACGAAAACGCACGGCTTGGCAATGCACGGCAAGGAAAGGAAAGGGTAACGCAAGGCAAGGCACGGTGAAGCAAGGCAAGGCTGATGCACGACAACGCACGGCTAGGCAATGCACGGCAAGGCAAGGAAAGGGTAACGCAAGGCAAGGCACCGTTACGCGAGGCAAGGCTAAGGAACGACAACGCAAGGCTAGGCAATGCACGGAAGGCAAGCAAAGAGTAACGGAAGGCAAGGAAGGCAAGGGAAAGCAAGGCAAGGCAAGGGTAACGGAAGGAACGGCACGGCAAGGTGAAACAAGGCTAAGGCACGACAACGCAAGGCTAGGCAATGCACGGCCAGGCAAGGAAAGGGTAACGCAAGGCAAGGCACGGAAAGGCAAGCCACGGCTAATGCACGACAACGCACGGCTAGGCAATGCACGGCGAGGCAAGGAAAGGGTAACGCAAGGCAAGGCACGGTGAGGCAAGGCAAGGCAAATGCACGACAACGCACGGCTAGGCAATGCACGGCAAGGCAAGGAAAGGGTAACGCAAGGCAAGGCACGGTCAGGCGAGGCAAGGCTAAGGCACGACAACGCAAGGCTAGGCAATGAACGGAAGGCAAGCAAAGAGTAACGGAAGGCAAGGAAGGCAAGGGAAAGCAAGGGAAGGCAAGGGCAACGAAAGGAACGGCACGGTAAGGGGAAACAAAGCTAAGGCACGACAATGCAAGGCTAGGCAAGGCACGGCAAGGCAAGGCAAGGCTAAGGCAAGGCAACGCAAGGCTAGGCAATGCACAGCAAGTCAAGGAAAGGGCAACGGAAGGCAAGGCACGGTCAGGCAAGGCAAGACTAAGGCACGACAGCGCAAGGCTAGGCAATGCACGGCAAGGCAAGGAAAGGGTAACGCAAGGCAAGGCACGGTTCGGGGAGGAAGGCGAATGCACGACAACGCAAGGCTAGGCAATGCACGGAAGGCAAGCAAAGAGTAACGGAAGGCAATGAAAGGAAGGGAAAGCAAGGCAAGGTAAGGGTAACGCAAGGCAAGGCACGGTGAGGCAAGGCAAGGCTGATGCACGACAACGCACGGCTAGGCAATTCACGGCAAGGCAAGGAAAGGGTAACGCAAGGCAAGGCACGGTCAGGCGAGGCAAGGCTAAGGCACGACAACGCAAGGCTAGGCAATGCACGGAAGGCAAGCAAAGAGGAACGGAAGGCAAGGAAGGCTAGGGAAAGCAGGGAAAGGCAAGGGTAACGGAAGGAACGGCACGGTAAGGGCAAACAAGACTAAGGCACGACAACACAGGGCTAGGCAATGCAGGGCAAGGCAAGGAAATGGTAACGCAAGGCAAGGCACGGTTTGGGGAGGCAAAGCTAATGCACGACAACGCAAGGCTAGGCAGTGCACGGCTAGGCAAGGAAAGAGTAACGGAAGGAAAGGAAGGCAAGGCAAAGCAAGGCAAGGCAAGTGTAACAAAAGGCAAGGCACGGCAAGGGGAAACAAGGCTAAGGAACGGCAACGCACGGCTACGCAATGCACGGCCAGGCAAGGAAAGGGTAACGCAAGGCAAGGCACGGTAAGGCAAGACAAGGCTAATGCACGACAACGCACGGCTAGGTAATGCACGGCCAGGCAAGGAAAGGGTAACGCAAGGCAAGGCACGGTGAGGCAAGGCAAGGCAAATGCAAGACAACGCACGGCTAGGCAATGCACGGCAAGGCAAGGAAAGGGTAACGCAAGGCAAGGCACGGTCAGGCGAGGCAAGGCTAAGGCACGACAACGCAAGGCTAGGCAGTGAACGGAAGGCAAGCAAAGAGTAACGGAAGGCAAGGAAGGCAAGGGAAAGCAAGGGAAGGCAAGGGCAACGAAAGGAACGGCACGGTAAGGGGAAACAAAGCTAAGGCACGACAATGCAGGGCTAGGCAATGCACGGCAAGGCAAGGAAAGGGTAACTCAAGGCAAGGCACGGTCAGGCGAGGCAAGGCTAAGGCACGACAACGCAAGGCTAGGCAATGCACGGAAGGCAAGCAAAGAGTAACGGAATGCAAGGAAGGCAAGGGAAAGCAAGGGAAGTCAAGGGTAACGGAAGGAACGGCACGGTAAGGGGAAACAAGGCTAAGGCACGACAACACAGGGCTAGGCAATGCAGGGCAAGGCAAGGAAAGGGTAACGCAAATCAAGGCACGGTTTGGGGAGGAAGGCGAATGCACGACAACGCACGGCTAGGTAATGCACGGAAGGCAAGCAAAGAGTAACGGAAGGCAAGGAAGGCAGGGGAAAGCAAGGCAAGGCAAGGGTAACAGAAGGAACGGCACGGCAAGGGGAAACAAGGCTAAGGCACCACAACGCACGGCTAGGCAATGCACGGCAAGGCAAGGAAAGGGTAACGCAAGGCAAGGCACGGTGAGGCAAGGCAAGGCTGATGCACGACAACGCACGGCTAGGCATTGCACGGCAAGGCAAGGAAAGGGTAACGCAAGGCAAGGCACGGTCAGGCGAGGCAAGGCTAAGGCACGACAACGCAAGGCTAGGCAATGCACTGCAAGGCAAGGAAAGGGTAACGCAAGGCAAGGCACGGTAAGGCGCGGCAAGGCTAAGGCACGACAACGCAAGGCTAGGCAATAAACGGAAGCAAGCAAAGAGTAACGGAAGGCAAGGAAGGCAAGGGAAAGCAGGGGAAGGCAAGGGTAACGGAAGGAACGGCACGGTAAGGGGAAACAAGGCTAAGGCACGACAACGCAGGGCTAGCCAATGCACGGCAAGGAAAGGAAAGGGTAACGCAAGGCAAGGCACCGTTACGCGAGGCAAGGCTAAGGCACGACAACGCAAGGCTAGGCAATGCACGGAAGGCAAGCAAAGAGTAACGGAAGGCAAGGAAGGCAAGGGAAAGCAAGGCAAGGCAAGGGTAACGGAAGGAACGGCACGGCAAGGGGAAACAAGGCTAAGGCACGGCAACGCACGGCTAGGCAATGCACGGCAAGGCAAGGAAATGGTAACGCAAGGCAAGGCACTGTCAGGCGAGGCAAGGCTAAGGCACGACAACGCAAGGCTAGGCAATGCACGGAAGGAAAGCAAAGAGTAACGGAAGGCAAGGAAGGCTAGGGAAAGCAGGGAAAGGCAAGGGTAACGGAAGGAACGGCACGGTAAGGGCAAACAAGACTAAGGCACGACAACGCACGGCTAGGCAATGCACGGCAAGGCAAGGAAAGGGTAACGCAAGGCAAGGCACGGTCAGGCGAGGCAAGGCTAAGGCACGACAACGCAAGGCTAGGCAATGCACGGAAGGCAAGCAAAGAGGAACGGAAGGCAAGGAAGGCAAGGGAAAGAAGGGGAAGTCAAGGGTAACGGAAGGAACGGCACGGTAAGGGGAAACAAGGCTAAGGCACGACAACGCAGGGCTAGCCAATGCAGGGCAAGGCAAGGAAAGGGTAACGCAAGGCAAGGCACCGTTACGCGAGGCAAGGCTAAGGCACGACAACGCAAGGCTAGGCAATGCACGGAAGGCAAGCAAAGAGTAACGGAAGGGAAGGAAGGCAAGGGAAAGCAAGGCAAGGCAAGGGTAACGGAAGGAACGGCACGGCAAGGGGAAACAAGGCTAAGGCACGGCAACGCACGGCTACGCAATGCACGGCCAGGCAAGGAAAGGGTAACGCAAGGCAAGGCACGGTAAGGTAAGCCAAGGCTAATGCACGACAACGCACGGCTAGGCAATGCACGGCGAGGCAAGGAAAGGGTAACGCAAGGCAAGGCACGGTCAGGCGAGGCAAGGCTAAGGCACGACAAAGCAAGGCTAGGCAATGAACGGAAGGCAAGCAAAGAGTAACGGAAGGCAAGGAAGGCAAGGGAAAGCAAGGGAAGGCAAGGGCAACGAATGGAACGGCACGGTAAGGAGAAACAAGGCTAAGGCACGGCAACACAGGGCTAGGCAATGCAGGGCAAGGCAAGGAAAGGGTAACGCAAGGCAAGGCACGGTTCGGGGAGGAAGGCGAATGCACGACAACGCAAGGCTAGGCAATGCACGGAAGGCAAGCAAAGAGTAACGGAAGGCAATGAAAGGAAGGGAAAGCAAGGCAAGGTAAGGGTAACGCAAGGCAAGGCACGGTGAGGCAAGGCAAGGCTGATGCACGACAACGCACGGCTAGGCAATTCACGGCAAGGCAAGGAAAGTGTAACGCAAGGCAAGGCACGGTCAGGCGAGGCAAGGCTAAGGCACGACAACGCAAGGCTAGGCAATGCACGGAAGGCAAGCAAAGAGGAACGGAAGGCAAGGAAGGCTAGGGAAAGCAGGGAAAGGCAAGGGTAACGGAAGGAACGGCACGGTAAGGGCAAACAAGACTAAGGAACGACAAGACAGGGCTAGGCAATGCAGGGCAAGGTAAGGAAATGGTAACGCAAGGCAAGGCACGGTTTGGGGAGGCAAAGCTAATGCACGACAACGCAAGGCTAGGCAGTGCACGGCTAGGCAAGGAAAGAGTAACGGAAGGAAAGGAAGGCAAGGCAAAGCAAGGCAAGGCAAGTGTAACAAAAGGCAAGGCACGGCAAGGGGAAACAAGGCTAAGGAACGGCAACGCACGGCTACGCAATGCACGACCAGGCAAGGAAAGGGTAACGCAAGGCAAGGCACGGTAAGGCAAGCCAAGGCTAATGCACGACAACGCACGGCTAGGCAATGCACGGCGAGGCAAGGAAAGGGTAACGCAAGGCAAGGCACGGTGAGGCAAGGCAAGGCAAATGCACGACAACGCACGGCTAGGCAATGCACGGCAAGGCAAGGAAAGGGTAACGCAAGGCAAGGCACGGTCAGGCGAGGCAAGGCTAAGGCACGACAACGCAAGGCTAGGTAATGAACGGAAGGCAAGCAAAGAGTAACGGAAGGCAAGGAAGCAAGGGAAAGCAAGGGAAGGCAAGGGCAACGAAAGGAACGGCACGGTAAGGGGAAACAAAGCTAAGGCACGACAATGCAGGGCTAGGCAATGCACGGCAAGGCAAGGAAAGGGTAACGCAAGGCAAAGCACGGTGAGGCAAGACAAGGCAAATGCACGACAACGCACGGCTAGGCAATGCACAGCAAGGCAAGGAAAGGGTAACTCAAGGCAAGGCACGGTCAGGCGAGGCAAGGCTAAGGCACGACAACGCAAGGCTAGGCAATGCACGGAAGGCAAGCAAAGAGTAACGGAAGGCAAGGAAGGCAAGGGAAAGCAGGGGAAGACAAGGGTAACGAAAGGAACGGCACGGTAAGGGGAAACAAGGCTAAGGCACGACAACACAGGGCTAGGCAATGCAGGGCAAGGCAAGGAAAGGGTAACGCAAGGCAAGGCACGGTTCGGGGAGGAAGGCGAATGCACGACAACGCAAGGCTAGGCAATGCACGGAAGGCAAGCAAAGAGTAACGGAAGGCAAGGAAGGCAAGGGAAAGCAAGGCAAGGCAAGGGTAACAGAAGGAACGGCACGGCAAGGGGAAACAAGGCTAAGGCACGGCAACGCACGGCTAGGCAATGCACGGCAAGGCAAGGAAAGGGTAACGCAAGGCAAGGCACGGTGAGGCAAGGCAAGGCTAATGCACGACAAGGCACGGCTAGGCAATGCACGGCCAGGCAAGGAAAGGGTAACGGAAGGCAAGGCACGGTCAGGCGAGGCAAGGCTAAGGCACGACAACGCAAGGCTAGGCAATGCACGGCAAGGCAAGGAAAGGGTAACGCAAGGCAAGGCACGGTAAGGCGCGGCAAGGCTAAGGCACGACAACGCAAGGCTAGGCAATAAACGGAAGGCAAGCAAACAGTAACGGAAGGCAAGGAAGGCAAGGGAAAGCAGGGGAAGGCAAGGGTAACGGAAGGAACGGCACGGTAAGGGGAAACAAGGCTAAGGCACGACAACGCAGGGCTAGCCAATGCACGGCAAGGAAAGGGAAGGGTAACGCAAGGCAAGGCACCGTTACGCGAGGCAAGGCTAAGGCACGACAACGCAAGGCTAGGCAATGCACGGAAGGCAAGCAAAGAGTAACGGAAGGCAAGGAAGGCAAGGGAAAGCAAGGCAAGGCAAGGGCAACGAAAGGAACGGCACGGTAAGGGGAAACAAAGCTAAGGCACGACAATGCAGGGCTAGGCAATGCACGGCAAGGCAAGGAAAGGGTAACGCAAGGCAAAGCACGGTGAGGCAAGACAAGGCAAATGCACGACAACGCACGGCTAGGCAATGCACGGCAAGGCAAGGAAAGGGTAACTCAAGGCAAGGCACGGTCAGGCGAGGCAAGGCTAAGGCACGACAACGCAAGGCTAGGCAATGCACGGAAGGCAAGCAAAGAGTAACGGAAGGCAAGGAAGGCAAGGGAAAGCAGGGGAAGGCAAGGGTAACGGAAGGAACGGCACGGTAAAGGGAAACAAGGCTAAGGCACGACAACGCAGGGCTAGCCAATGCACGGCAAGGAAAGGAAAGGGTAACGCAAGGCAAGGCACCGTTACGCGAGGCAAGGCTAGGTCACGACAACGCAAGGCTAGGCAGTGCACGGCTAGGCAAGGAAAGAGTAACGGAAGGAAAGGAAGGCAAGGCAAAGCAAGGCAAGGCAAGTGTAACAAAAGGCAAGGCACGGCAAGGGGAAACAAGGCTAAGGAACGGCAACGCACGGCTACGCAATGCACGGCCAGGCAAGGAAAGGGTAACGCAAGGCAAGGCACGGTAAGGCAAGACAAGGCTAATGCACGACAACGCACGGCTAGGTAATGCACGGCCAGGCAAGGAAAGGGTAACGCAAGGCAAGGCACGGTGAGGCAAGGCAAGGCAAATGCAAGACAACGCACGGCTAGGCAATGCACGGCAAGGCAAGGAAAGGGTAACGCAAGGCAAGGCACGGTCAGGCGAGGCAAGGCTAAGGCACGACAACGCAAGGCTAGGCAATGCACGGAAGGCAAGCAAAGAGTAACGGAAGGCAAGGAAGGCAAGGGCAACGAAAGGAACGGCACGGTAAGGGGAAACAAGGCTAAGGCACGACAATGCACGGCTAGGCAATGCACGGCAAGGCAAGGAAAGGGTAACGCAAGGCAAGGCACGGTCAGGCGAGGCAAGGCTATGGCACGACAACGCAAGGCTAGGCAATGCACGGAAGGCAAGCAAAGAGTAACGGAATGCAAGGAAGGCAAGGGAAAGCAGGGGAAGGCAAGGGTAACGAAAGGAACAGCACGGTAAGGGGAAACAAGGCTAAGGCACGACAACACAGGGCTAGGCAATGCAGGGCAAGGCAAGGAAAGGGTAACGCAAATCAAGGCACGGTTTGGGGAGGAAGGCGAATGCACGACAACGCAAGGCTAGGCAATGCACGGAAGGCAAGCAAAGAGTAACGGAAGGCAAGGAAGGCAAGGGAAAGCAAGGCAAGCAAAGAGTAACGGAAGGAACGGCACGGCAAGGGGAAACAAGGCTAAGGCACGGCAACGCACGGCTAGGCAATGCACGGCAAGGCAAGGAAAGGGTAACGCAAGGCAAGGCACGGTGAGGCAAGGCAAGGCTGATGCACGACAACGCACGGCTAGGCAATGCACGGCAAGGCAAGGAAAGGGTAACGCAAGGCAAGGCACGGTCAGGCGAGGCAAGGCTAAGGCACGACAACGCAAGTCTAGGCAATGCACTGCAAGGCAAGGAAAGGGTAACGCAAGGCAAGGCACGGTAAGGCGCGGCAAGGCTAAGGCACGACAACGCAAGGCTAGGCAATAAACGGAAGGCAAGCAAAGAGTAACGGAAGGCAAGGAAGGCAAGGGAAAGCAGGGGAAGGCAAGGGTAACGGAAGGAACGGCACGGTAAGGGGAAACAAGGCTAAGGCACGACAACGCAGGGCTAGCCAATGCACGGCAAGGAAAGGAAAGGGTAACGCAAGGCAAGGCACCGTAACGCGAGGCAAGGCTAAGGCACGACAACGCAAGGCTAGGCAATGCACGGAAGGCAAGCAAAGAGTAACGGAAGGCAAGGAAGGCAAGGGAAAGCAAGGCAAGGCAAGGATAACGGAAGGAACGGCACGGAAAGGGGAAACAAGGCTAAGGCACGACAACGCAGGGCTAGGCAATGCACGGCAAGGCAAGGAAAGGGTAACGCAAGGCAAGGCACGGTCAGGCGAGGCAAGGCTAAGGCACGACAACGCAAGGCTAGGCAATGCACGGAAGGCAAGCAAAGAGTAACGGAAGGCAATGAAAGGAAGGGAAAGCAAGGCAAGGTAAGGGTAACGCAAGGCAAGGCACGGTGAGGCAAGACAAGGCTAATGCACGACAACGCACGGCTAGGCAATGCACGGCAAGACAAGGAAAGGGTAACTCAAGGCAAGGAACGGCCAGGCAAGGCAAGGCTAAGGCACGACAACGCAAGGCTAGGCAATGCACGGAAGGCAAGCAAAGAGTAACGGAAGGCAAGGAAGGCAAGGGAAAGCAAGGCAATGCAAGGGTAACAGAAGGAACGGCACGGCAAGGGGAAACAAGGCTAAGGCACGACAACGCACGGCTAGGCAATGCACGGCAAGGCAAGGAAAGGGTAACGCAAGGCAAGGCACGGTGAGGCAAGGCAAGGCTAAGGCACGACAACGCACGGCTAGGCAATGCACGGCAAGGCAAGGAAAGGGTAACGGAAGGCAAGGCACGGCAAGGCAAGGCAAGGCTAAGGCACGACAACGCAAGGCTAGGCAATGCACGGCAAGGCAAGGAAAGGGTAACGCAAGGCAAGGCACGGTAAGGCGCGGCAAGGCTAAGGCACGACAACGCAAGGCTAGGCAATAAACGGAAGGCAAGCAAACAGTAACGGAAGGCAAGGAAGGCAAGGGAAAGCAAGGGAAGGCAAGGGTAACGGAAGGAACGGCACGGTAAGGGGAAACAAGGCTAAGGCACGACAACGCAGGGCTAGCCAATGCACGGCAAGGAAAGGAAAGGGTAACGCAAGGCAAGGCACCGTTACGCGAGGCAAGGCTAAGGCACGACAACGCAAGGCTAGGCAATGCACGGAAGGCAAGCAAAGAGTAACGGAAGGCAAGGAAGGCAAGGGAAAGCAAGGCAAGGCAAGGGCAACGAAAGGAACGGCACGGTAAGGGGAAACAAAGCTAAGGCACGACAATGCAGGGCTAGGCAATGCACGGCAAGGCAAGGAAAGGGTAACGCAAGGCAAAGCACGGTGAGGCAAGACAAGGCAAATGCACGACAACGCACGGCTAGGCAATGCACGGCAAGGCAAGGAAAGGGTAACTCAAGGCAAGGCACGGTCAGGCGAGGCAAGGCTAAGGCACGACAACGCAAGGCTAGGCAATGCACGGAAGGCAAGCAAAGAGTAACGGAAGGCAAGGAAGGCAAGGGAAAGCAGGGGAAGGCAAGGGTAACAGAAGGAACGGCACGGCAAGGGGAAACAAGGCTAAGGCACGGCAACGCACGGCTAGGCAATGCACGGCAAGGCAAGGAAAGGGTAACGCAAGGCAAGGCACGGTTCGGGGAGGAAGGCGAATGCACGACAAAGCAAGGCTAGGCAATGCACGGAAGGCAAGCAAAGAGTAACGGAAGGCAATGAAAGGAAGGGAAAGCAAGGCAAGGTAAGGGTAACGCAAGGCAAGGCACGGTGAGGCAAGGAAAGGCTGATGCACGACAACGCACGGCTAGGCAATTCACGGCAAGGCAAGGAAAGGGTAACGCAAGGCAAGGCACGGTCAGGCGAGGCAAGGCTAAGGCACGACAACGCAAGGCTAGGCAATGCACGGAAGGCAAGCAAAGAGGAACGGAAGGCAAGGAAGGCTAGGGAAAGCAGGGAAAGGCAAGGGTAACGGAAGGAACGGCACGGTAAGGGCAAACAAGACTAAGGCACGACAACACAGGGCTAGGCAATGCAGGGCAAGGCAAGAAAATGGTAACGCAAGGCAAGGCACGGTTTGGGGAGGCAAAGCTAATGCACGACAACGCAAGGTTAGGCAGTGCACGGCTAGGCAAGGAAAGAGTAACGGAAGGAAAGGAAGGCAAGGCAAAGCAAGGCAAGGCAAGTGTAACAAAAGGCAAGGCACGGCAAGGGGAAACAAGGCTAAGGAACGGCAACGCACGGCTACGCAATGCACGGGCAGGCAAGGAAAGGGTAACGCAAGGCAAGGCACGGTGAGGCAAGGCAAGGCAAATGCACGACAACGCACGGCTAGGCCATGCACGGCAAGGCAAGGAAAGGGTAACGCAAGGCAAGGCACGGTCAGGCGAGGCAAGGCTAAGGCACGACAACGCAAGGCTAGGCAATGAACGGAAGGCAAGCAAAGAGTAACGGAAGGCAAGGAAGGCAAGGGAAAGCAAGGGAAGGCAAGGGCAACGAAAGGAACGGCACGGTAAGGGGAAACAAAGCTAAGGCACGACAATGCAGGGCTAGGCAATGCACGGCAAGAAAAGGAAAGGGTAACGCAAGGCAAAGCACGGTGAGGCAAGACAAGGCAAATGCACGACAACGCACGGCTAGCAATGCACGGCAAGGCAAGGAAAGGGTAACTCAAGGCAAGGCACGGTCAGGCGAGGCAAGGCTAAGGCACGACAACGCAAGGCTAGGCAATGCACGGAAGGCAAGCAAAGAGTAACGGAAGGCAAAGAAGGCAAGGGAAAGCAGGGGATGGCAAGTGTAACGGAAGGAACGGCACGGTAAGGGGAAACAAGGCTAAGGCACGACAACACAGGGCTAGGCAATGCAGGGCAAGGCAAGGAAAGGGTAACGCAAGGCAAGGCACGGTTTGGGGAGGAAGGCGAATGCACGACAACGCAAGGCTAGGCAATGCACGGAAGGCAAGCAAAGAGTAACGGAAGGCAAGGAAGGCAAGGGAAAGCAAGGCAAGGCAAGGGTAACAGAAGGAACGTCACGGCAAGGGGAAACAAGGCTAAGGCACGGCAACGCACGGCTAGGCAATGCACGGCAAGGCAAGGAAAGGGTAACGCAAGGCAAGGCACGGTGAGGCAAGGCAAGGCTGATGCACGACAACGCACGGCTAGGCAATGCACGGCAAGGCAAGGAAAGGGTAACGGAAGGCAAGGCACGGTCAGGCGAGGCAAGGCTAAGGCACGACAACGCAAGGCTAGGCAATGCACGGCAAGGCAAGGAAAGGGTAACGCAAGGCAAGGCACGGTAAGGCGCGGCAAGGCTAAGGCACGACAACGCAAGGCTAGGAAATAAACGGAAGGCAAGCAAACAGTAACGGAAGGCAAGGAAGGCAAGGGAAAGCAGGGGAAGGCAAGGGTAACGGAAGGAACGGCACGGTAAGGGGAAACAAGGCTAAGGCACGACAACGCAGGGCTAGCCAATGCACGGCAAGGAAAGGGAAGGGTAACGCAAGGCAAGGCACCGTTACGCGAGGCAAGACTAAGGCACGACAACGCAAGGCTAGGCAATGCACGGAAGGCAAGCAAAGAGTAACGGAATGCAAGGAAGGCAAGGGAAAGCAAGGCAAGGCAAGGGCAACGAAAGGAACGGCACGGTAAGGGGAAACAAAGCTAAGGCACGACAATGCAGGGCTAGGCAATGCACGGCAAGGCAAGGAAAGGGTAACGCAAGGCAAAGCACGGTGAGGCAAGACAAGGCAAATGCACGACAACGCACGGCTAGGCAATGCACGGCAAGGCAAGGAAAGGGTAACTCAAGGCAAAGCACGGTCAGGCGAGGCAAGGCTAAGGCACGACAACGCAAGGCTAGGCAATGCACGGAAGGCAAGCAAAGAGTAACGGAAGGCAAGGAAGGCAAGGGAAAGCAGGGGAAGGCAAGGGTAACGAAAGGAACGGCACGGTAAGGGGAAACAAGGCTAAGGCACGACAACACAGGGCTAGGCAATGCAGGGCAAGGCAAGGAAAGGGTAACGCAAATCAAGGCACGGTTTGGGGAGGAAGGCGAATGCACGACAACGCAAGGCTAGGCAATGCACGGAAGGCAAGCAAAGAGTAACGGAAGGCAAGGAAGGCAAGGGAAAGCAAGGCAAGGCAAGGGTAACAGAAGGAACGGCACGGCAAGGGGAAACAAGGCTAAGGCACGGCAACGCACGGCTAGGCAATGCACGGCAAGGCAAGGAAAGGGTAACACAAGGCCAGCCACGGTGAGGCAAGGCAAGGCTAATGCACGACAACGCACGGCTAGGCAATGCACGGCAAGGCAAGTAAAGGGTAACGCAAGGCAAGGCACGGTCAGGCGAGGCAAGGCTAAGGCACGACAACGCAAGTCTAGGCAATGCACTCCAAGGCAAGGAAAGGGTAACGCAAGTCAAGGCACGGTAAGGCGCGGCAAGGCTAAGGCACGACAACGCAAGGCTAGGCAATAAACGGAAGGCAAGCAAAGAGTAACGGAAGGCAAGGAAGGCAAGGGAAAGCAGGGGAAGGCAAGGGTAACGGAAGGAACGGCACGGTAAGGGGAAACAAGGCTAAGGCACGACAACGCAGGGCTAGCCAATGCACGGCAAGGAAAGGAAAGGGTAACGCAAGGCAAGGCACGGTGAGGCAAGGCAAGGCTGATGCACGACAACGCACGGCTAGGCAATTCACGGCAAGGCAAGGAAAGGGTAACGCAAGGTAAGGCACGGTCAGGCGAGGCAAGGCTAAGGCACGACAACGCAAGGCTAGGCAATGCACGGAAGGCAAGCAAAGGGGAACGGAAGGCAAGGAAGGCTAGGGAAAGCAGGGAAAGGCAAGGGTAACGGAAGGAACGGCACGGTAAGGGCAAACAAGACTAAGGCACGACAACACAGGGCTAGGCAATGCTGGGCAAGGCAAGGAAATGGTAACGCAAGGGAAGGCACGGTTTGGGGAGGCAAAGCTAATGCACGGCAACGCAAGGCTAGGCAGTGCACGGCTAGGCAAGGAAAGAGTAACGGAAGGAAAGGAAGGCAAGGCAAAGCAAGGCAAGGGAAGTGTAACAAAATGCAAGGCATGGCAACGGGAAACAAGGCTAAGGAACGGCAACGCACGGCTACGCAATGCACGGCCAGGCAAGGAAAGGGTAACGCAAGGCAAGGCACGGTAAGGCAAGAGAAGGCTAATGCACGACAACGCACGGCTAGGCAATGCACGGCCAGGCAAGGAAAGGGTAACGCAAGGCAAGGCACGGTGAGGCAAGGCAAGGCTAATGCACGACAACGCACGGCTAGGCAATGCACGGCAAGGCAAGGAAAGGGTAACGCAAGGGAAGGCACGGTCAGGCGAGGCAAGGCTAAGGCACGACAACGCAAGGCTAGGCAATGAACGGAAGGCAAGCAAAGAGTAACGGAAGGCAAGGAAGGCAAGGGAAAGCAAGGGAAGGCAAGGGCAACGAAAGGAACGGCACGGTAAGGGGAAACAAAGCTAAGGCACGACAATGCAGGGCTAGGCAATGCACGGCAAGGCAAGGAAAGGGTAACGCAAGGCAAAGCACGGTGAGGCAAGACAAGGCAAATGCACGACAACGCACGGCTAGGCAATGCACGGCAAGGCAAGGAAAGGGTAACTCAAGGCAAGGCACGGTCAGGCAGGCTAGGCAATGAACGGAAGGCAAGCAAAGAGTAACGGAAGGCAAGGAAGGCAAGGGAAAGCAAGGGAAGGCAAGGGCAAAGAAAGGAACGGCACGGTAAGGGGAAACAAAGCTAAGGCACGACAATGCAGGGCTAGGCAATGCACGGCAAGGCAAGGAAAGGGTAACGCAAGGCAAAGCACGGTGAGGCAAGACAAGGCAAATGCACGACAACGCACGGCTAGGCAATGCACGGCAAGGCAAGGAAAGGGGAACTCAAGGCAAGGCACGGTCAGGCGAGGCAAGGCTAAGGCACGACAACGCAAGGCTAGGCAATGCACGGAAGGCAAGCAAAGAGTAACGGAAGGCAAGGAAGGCAAGGGAAAGCAGGGGAAGGCAAGGGTAACGAAAGGAACGGCACGGTAAGGGAAAACAAGGCTAAGGCACGACAACACAGGGCTAGGCAATGCACGGCAAGGCAAGGAAAGGGTAACGCAAGGCAAGGCACGGTGAGGCAAGGCAAGGCTGATGCACGACAACGAACGGCTAGGCAATGCACGGCAAGGCAAGGAAAGGGTAACGCAAGGCAAGGCACGGTCAGGCGAGGCAAGGCAAATGCACGACAACGCACGGCTAGGCAATGCACGGCAAGGCAAGGAAAGGGTAACTCAAGGCAAGGAAGGCAAGGGAAAGCAGGGGAAGGCAAGGGTAACGAAAGGAACGGCACGGTAAGGGGAAACAAGGCTAAGGCACGACAACGCAGGGCTAGGCAATGCAGGGCAAGGCAAGGAAAGGGTAACGCAAGGCAAGGCACGGTTTGGGGAGGAAGGCGAATGCACGACAACGCAAGGCTAGGCAATGCACGGAAGGCAAGCAAAGAGTAACGGAAGGCAAGGAAGGCAAGGGAAAGCAAGGCAAGGCAAGGGTAACAGAAGGAACGGCACGGCAAGGGGAAACAAGGCTAAGGCACGGCAACGCACGGCTAGGCAATGCACGGCAAGGCAAGGAAAGGGTAACGCAAGGCAAGGCACGGTGAGGCAAGGCAAGGCTGATGCACGACAACGCACGGCTAGGCAATGCACGGCAAGGCAAGGAAAGGGTAACGCAAGGCAAGGCACGGTCAGGCGAGGCAAGGCTACGGCACGACAACGCAAGGTTAGGCAATGCACGGCAAGGCAAGGAAAGGGTAACGCAAGGCAAGGCACGGTAAGGCGCGGCAAGGCTAAGGCACGACAACGCAAGGCTAGGCAATAAACGGAAGGCAAGCAAAGAGTAACGGAAGGCAAGGAAGGCAAGGGAAAGCAGGGGAAGGCAAGGGTAACGGAAGGAACGGCACGGTAAGGGGAAACAAGGCTAAGGCACGACAACGCAGGGCTAGCCAATGCACGGCAAGGAAAGGAAAGGGTAACGCAAGGCAAGGCACCGTTACGCGAGGCAAGGCTAGGGCACGACAACGCAAGTCTAGGCAATGCACGGAATGCAAGCAAAGAGTAACGGAAGGCAAGGAAGGCAAGGGAAAGCAAGGCAAGGCAAGGGTAACGGAAGGAACGGCACGGCAAGGGGAAACAAGGCTAAGGCACGGCAACGCACGGCTAGGCAATGCACGGCAAGGCAAGGAAAGGGGAACGCAAGGCAAGGTACTGTCAGGCGAGGCAAGGCTAAGGCACGACAACGCAAGGCTAGGCAATGCACGGAAGGAAAGCAAAGAGTAACGGAAGGCAATGAAAGGAAGGGAAAGCAAGGCAAGGTAAGGGTAACGCAAGGCAAGGCACGGTGAGGCAAGGCAAGGCTGATGCACGACAACGCACGGCTAGGCAATGCACGGCCAGGCAAGGAAAGGGTAACGCAAGGCAAGGCACGGTGAGGCAAGGCAAGGCAAATGCACGACAACGCACGGCTAGGCAATGCACGGCAAGGCAAGGAAAGGGTAACGCAAGGCAAGGCACGGTCAGGCGAGGCAAGGCTAAGGCACGACAACGCAAGGCTAGGCAATGAACGGAAGGCAAGCAAAGAGTAACGGAAGGCAAGGAAGGCAAGGGAAAGCAAGGGAAGGCAAGGGCAACGAAAGGAACGGCACGGTAAGGGGAAACAAAGCTAAGGCACGACAATGCAGGGCTAGGCAATGCACGGCAAGGCAAGGAAAGGGTAACGCAAGGCAAAGCACGGTAAGGCAAGACAAGGCAAATGCACGACAACGCACGGCTAGGCAATGCACGGCAAGGCAAGGAAAGGGTAACGCAAGGCAAGGCACGGTCAGGCGAGGCAAGGCTAAGGCACGACAACGCAAGGCTAGGCAATGCACGGAAGGCAAGCAAAGAGCAACGGAAGGCAAGGAAGGCAAGGGAAAGCAGGGGAAGGCAAGGGTAACGAAAGGAACGGCACGGTAAGGGGAAACAAGGCTAAGGCACGACAACACAGGGCTAGGCAATGCAGGGCAAGGCAAGGAAAGGGTAACGCAAGGCAAGGCACGGTTTGGGGAGGAAGGCGAGTGCACGACAACGCAAGGCTAGGCAATGCACGGAAGGCAAGCAAAGAGTAACGGAAGGCAAGGAAGGCAAGGGAAAGCAAGGCAAGGCAAGGGTAACAGAAGGAACGGCACGGCAAGGGGAAACAAGGCTAAGGCACGGCAACGCACGGCTAGGCAATGCACGGCAAGGCAAGGAAAGGGTAACGCAAGGCAAGGCACGGTCAGGCGAGGCAAGGCTACAGCACGAAAACGCAAGGCTAGGCAATGCACGGCAAGGCAAGGAAAGGGTAACGCAAGGCAAGGTACGGTAAGGCGCGGCAAGGCTAAGGCACGACAACGCAAGGCTAGGCAATAAACGGAAGGCAAGCAAAGAGTAACGGAAGGCAAGGAAGGCAAGGGAAAGCAGGGGAAAGCAAGGGTAACGGAAGGAACGGCACGGTAAGGGGAAACAAGGCTAAGGCACGACAACGCAGGGCTAGCCAATGCACGGCAAGGAAAGGAAAGGGTAACGCAAGAAAAGGCACCGTTACGCGAGGCAAGGCTAGGGCACGAAAACGCAAGGCTAGGCAATGCACGGAAGGCAAGCAAAGAGTAACGGAAGGCAAGGAAGGCAAGGGAAAGCAAGGCAAGGCAAGGGTAACGGAAGGAACGGCACGGCAAGGGGAAACAAGGCTAAGGCACGGCAACGCACGGCTAGGCAATGCACGGCAAGGCAAGGAAAGGGTAACGCAAGGCAAGGCACTGTCAGGCGAGGCAAGGCTAAGGCACGACAACGCAAGGCTAGGCAATGCACGGAAGGCAAGCAAAGAGTAACGGAAGGCAAGGAAGGCAAGGGAAAGCAGGGGAAGGCAAGGGTAACAGAAGGAACGGCACGGCAAGGGGAAACAAGGCTAAGGCACGGCAACGCACGGCTAGGCAATGCACGGCAAGACAAGGAAAGGGTAACGCAAGGCAAGGCACGGTTCGGGGAGGAAGGCGAATGCACGACAAAGCAAGGCTAGGCAATGCACGGAAGGCAAGCAAAGAGTAACGGAAGGCAATGAAAGGAAGGGAAAGCAAGGCAAGGTAAGGGTAACGCAAGGCAAGGCACGGTGAGGCAAGGAAAGGCTGATGCACGACAACGCACGGCTAGGCAATTCACGGCAAGGCAAGGAAAGGGTAACGCAAGGCAAGGCACGGTCAGGCGAGGCAAGGCTAAGGCACGACAACGCAAGGCTAGGCAATGCACGGAAGGCAAGCAAAGAGGAACGGAAGGCAAGGAAGGCTAGGGAAAGCAGGGAAAGGCAAGGGTAACGGAAGGAACGGCACGGTAAGGGCAAACAAGACTAAGGCACGACAACACAGGGCTAGGCAATGCAGGGCAAGGCAAGAAAAGGGTAACGCAAGGCAAGGCACGGTTTGGGGAGGCAAGGCTAATGCACGACAACGCAAGGTTAGGCAGTGCACGGCTAGGCAAGGAAAGAGTAACGGAAGGAAAGGAAGGCAAGGCAAAGCAAGGCAAGGCAAGGGTAACAAAAGGCAAGGCACGGCAAGGGGAAACAAGGCTAAGGAACGGCAACGCACGGCTACGCAATGCACGGCCAGGCAAGGAAAGGGTAACGCAAGGCAAGGCACGGCAAGGGGAAACAAGGCTAAGGAACGGCAACGCACGGCTACGCAATGCACGGCCAGGCAAGGAAAGGGTAACGCAAGGCAAGGCACGGCAAGGCAATGCACGGCAAGGCAAGGAAAGGGTAACGCAAGGCAAGGCACGGTCAGGCGAGGCAAGGCTAAGGCACGACAACGCAAGGCTAGGCAATGAACGGAAGGCAAGCAAAGAGTAACGGAAGGCAAGGAAGGCAAGGGAAAGCAAGGGAAGGCAAGGGCAACGAAAGGAACGGCACGGTAAGGGGAAACAAAGCTAAGGCACGACAATGCAGGGCTAGGCAATGCACGGCAAGGCAAGGAAAGGGTAACGCAAGGCAAAGCACGGTGAGGCAAGACAAGGCAAATGCACGACAACGCACGGCTAGCAATGCACGGCAAGGCAAGGAAAGGGTAACTCAAGGCAAGGCACGGTCAGGCGAGGCAAGGCTAAGGCACGACAACGCAAGGCTAGGCAATGCACGGAAGGCAAGCAAAGAGTAACGGAAGGCAAGGAAGGCAAGGGAAAGCAGGGGAAGGCAAGGGTGACGGAAGGAACGGCACGGTAAGGGGAAACAAGGCTAAGGCACGACAACACAGGGCTAGGCAATGCAGGGCAAGGCAAGGAAAGGGTAACGCAAGGCAAGGCACGGTTTGGGGAGGAAGGCGAATGCACGACAACGCAAGGCTAGGCAATGCACGGAAGGCAAGCAAAGAGTAACGGAAGGCAAGGAAGGCAAGGGAAAGCAAGGCAAGGCAAGGGTAACAGAAGGAACGTCACGGCAAGGGGAAACAAGGCTAAGGCACGGCAACGCACGGCTAGGCAATGCACGGCAAGGCAAGGAAAGGGTAACGCAAGGCAAGGCACGGTGAGGCAAGGCAAGGCTGATGCACGACAACGCACGGCTAGGCAATGCACGGCAAGGCAAGGAAAGGGTAACGGAAGGCAAGGCACGGTCAGGCGAGGCAAGGCTAAGGCACGACAACGCAAGGCTAGGCAATGCACGGCAAGGCAAGGAAAGGGTAACGCAAGGCAAGGCACGGTAAGGCGCGGCAAGGCTAAGGCACGACAACGCAAGGCTAGGAAATAAACGGAAGGCAAGCAAACAGTAACGGAAGGCAAGGAAGGCAAGGGAAAGCAGGGGAAGGCAAGGGTAACGGAAGGAACGGCACGGTAAGGGGAAACAAGGCTAAGGCACGACAACGCAGGGCTAGCCAATGCACGGCAAGGAAAGGGAAGGGTAACGCAAGGCAAGGCACCGTTACGCGAGGCAAGACTAAGGCACGACAACGCAAGGCTAGGCAATGCACGGAAGGCAAGCAAAGAGTAACGGAATGCAAGGAAGGCAAGGGAAAGCAAGGCAAGGCAAGGGCAACGAAAGGAACGGCACGGTAAGGGGAAACAAAGCTAAGGCACGACAATGCAGGGCTAGGCAATGCACGGCAAGGCAAGGAAAGGGTAACGCAAGGCAAAGCACGGTGAGGCAAGACAAGGCAAATGCACGACAACGCACGGCTAGGCAATGCACGGCAAGGCAAGGAAAGGGTAACGCAAGGCAAAGCACGGTCAGGCGAGGCAAGGCTAAGGCACGACAACGCAAGGCTAGGCAATGCACGGAAGGCAAGCAAAGAGTAACGGAAGGCAAGGAAGGCAAGGGAAAGCAGGGGAAGGCAAGGGTAACGAAAGGAACGGCACGGTAAGGGGAAACAAGGCTAAGGCACGACAACGCAGGGCTAGCCAATGCACGGCAAGGAAAGGAAAGGGTAACGCAAGGCAAGGCACGGTGAGGCAAGGCAAGGCTGATGCACGACAACGCACGGCTAGGCAATGCACGGCAAGGCAAGGAAAGGGTAACGCAAGGCAAGGCACGGTCAGGCGAGGCAAGGCTAAGGCACGACAACGCAAGGCTAGGCAATGCACGGAAGGCAAGCAAAGGGGAACGGAAGGCAAGGAAGGCTAGGGAAAGCAGGGAAAGGCAAGGGTAACGGAAGGAACGGCACGGTAAGGGCAAACAAGACTAAGGCACGACAACACAGGGCTAGGCAATGCTGGGCAAGGCAAGGAAATGGTAACGCAAGGGAAGGCACGGTTTGGGGAGGCAAAGCTAATGCACGACAACGCAAGGCTAGGCAGTGCACGGCTAGGCAAGGAAAGAGTAACGGAAGGAAAGGAAGGCAAGGCAAAGCAAGGCAAGGCAAGTGTAACAAAATGCAAGGCATGGCAACGGGAAACAAGGCTAAGGAACGGCAACGCACGGCTACGCAATGCACGGCCAGGCAAGGAAAGGGTAACGCAAGGCAAGGCACGGTAAGGCAAGAGAAGGCTAATGCACGACAACGCACGGCTAGGCAATGCACGGCCAGGCAAGGAAAGGGTAACGCAAGGCAAGGAACGGTGAGGCAAGACAAGGCTAATGCACGACAACGCACGGCTAGGCAATGCACGGCAAGGCAAGGAAAGGGTAACGCAAGGGAAGGCACGGTCAGGCGAGGCAAGGCTAAGGCACGACAACGCAAGGCTAGGCAATGAACGGAAGGCAAGCAAAGAGTAACGGAAGGCAAGGAAGGCAAGGGAAAGCAAGGGAAGGCAAGGGCAACGAAAGGAACGGCACGGTAAGGGGAAACAAAGCTAAGGCACGACAATGCAGGGCTAGGCAATGCACGGCAAGGCAAGGAAAGGGTAACGCAAGGCAAAGCACGGTGAGGCAAGACAAGGCAAATGCACGACAACGCACGGCTAGGCAATGCACGGCAAGGCAAGGAAAGGGTAACTCAAGGCAAGGCACGGTCAGGCGAGGCAAGGCTAAGGCACGACAACGCAAGGCTAGGCAATGAACGGAAGGCAAGCAAAGAGTAACGGAAGGCAAGGAAGGCAAGGGAAAGCAAGGGAAGGCAAGGGCAACCAAAGGAACGGCACGGTAAGGGGAAACAAAGCTAAGGCACGACAATGCAGGGCTAGGCAATGCACGGCAAGGCAAGGAAAGGGTAACGCAAGGCAAAGCACGGTGAGGCAAGACAAGGCAAATGCACGACAACGCACGGCTAGGCAATGCACGGCAAGGCAAGGAAAGGGGAACTCAAGGCAAGGCACGGTCAGGCGAGGCAAGGCTAAGGCACGACAACGCAAGGCTAGGCAATGCACGGAAGGCAAGCAAAGAGTAACGGAAGGCAAGGAAGGCAAGGGAAAGCAGGGGAAGGCAAGGGTAACGAAAGGAACGGCACGGTAAGGGAAAACAAGGCTAAGGCACGACAACACAGGGCTAGGCAATGCACGGCAAGGCAAGGAAAGGGTAACGCAAGGCAAGGCACGGTGAGGCAAGGCAAGGCTGATGCACGACAACGCACGGCTAGGCAATGCACGGCAAGGCAAGGAAAGGGTAACGCAAGGCAAGGCACGGTCAGGCGAGGCAAGGCTAATGCACGACAACGCAAGGCTAGGCAATGCACGGCAAGGCAAGGAAAGGGTAACTCAAGGCAAGGAAGGCAAGGGAAAGCAGGGGAAGGCAAGGGTAACGGAAGGAACGGCACGGTAAGGGGAAACAAGGCCAAGGCACGACAACACAGGGCTAGGCAATGCACTGCAAGGCAAGGAAAGGGTAACGCAAGGCAAGGCACGGTTTGGGGAGGAAGGCGAATGCACGACAACGCAAGGCTAGGCAATGCACGGAAGGCAAGCAAAAAGTAACGGAAGGCAAGGAAGGCAAGGGAAAGCAAGGCAAGGCAAGGGTAACAGAAGGAACGGCACGGCAAGGGGAAACAAGGCTAAGGCACGGCAACGCACGGCTAGGCAATGCACGGCAAGGCAAGGAAAGGGTAACGCAAGGCAAGGCACGGTGAGGCAAGGCAAGGCTGATGCACGACAACGCACGGCTAGGCAATGCACGGCAAGGCAAGGAAAGGGTAACGCAAGGCAAGGCACGGTCAGGCGAGGCAAGGCTACGGCACGACAACGCAAGGTTAGGCAATGCACGGCAAGGCAAGGAAAGGGTAACGCAAGGCAAGGCACGGTAAGGCGCGGCAAGTCTAAGGCACGACAACGCAAGGCTAGGCAATAAACGGAAGGCAAGCAAAGAGTAACGGAAGGCAAGGAAGGCAAGGGAAAGCAGGGGAAGGCAAGGGTAACGGAAGGAACGGCACGGTAAGGGGAAACAAGGCTAAGGCACGACAACGCAGGGCTAGCCAATGCACGGCAAGGAAAGGAAAGGGTAACGCAAGGCAAGGCACCGTTACGCGAGGCAAGGCTAGGGCACGACAACGCAAGTCTAGGCAATGCACGGAATGCAAGCAAAGAGTAACGGAAGGCAAGGAAGGCAAGGGAAAGCAAGGCAAGGCAAGGGTAACGGAAGGAACGGCACGGCAAGGGGAAACAAGGCTAAGGCACGGCAACGCACGGCTAGGCAATGCACGGCAAGGCAAGGAAAGGGGAACGCAAGGCAAGGTACTGTCAGGCGAGGCAAGGCTAAGGCACGACAACGCAAGGCTAGGCAATGCACGGAAGGAAAGCAAAGAGTAACGGAAGGCAATGAAAGGAAGGGAAAGCAAGGCAAGGTAAGGGTAACGCAAGGCAAGGCACGGTGAGGCAAGGCAAGGCTGATGCACGACAACGCACGGCTAGGCAATGCACGGCCAGGCAAGGAAAGGGTAACGCAAGGCAAGGCACGGTGAGGCAAGGCAAGGCAAATGCACGACAACGCACGGCTAGGCAATGCACGGCAAGGCAAGGAAAGGGTAACGCAAGGCAAGGCACGGTCAGGCGAGGCAAGGCTAAGGCACGACAACGCAAGGCTAGGCAATGAACGGAAGGCAAGCAAAGAGTAACGGAAGGCAAGGAAGGCAAGGGAAAGCAAGGGAAGGCAAGGGCAACGAAAGGAACGGCACGGTAAGGGGAAACAAAGCTAAGGCACGACAATGCAGGGCTAGGCAATGCAGCACGGCAAGGCAAGGAAAGGGTAACGCAAGGCAAAGCACGGTAAGGCAAGACAAGGCAAATGCACGACAACGCATGGCTAGGCAATGCACGGCAAGGCAAGGAAAGGGTAACTCAAGGCAAGGCACGGTCAGGCGAGGCAAGGCTAAGGCACGACAACGCAAGGCTAGGCAATGCACGGAAGGCAAGCAAAGAGCAACGGAAGGCAAGGAAGGCAAGGGAAAGCAGGGGAAGGCAAGGGTAACGAAAGGAACGGCACGGTAAGGGGAAACAAGGCTAAGGCACGACAACACAGGGCTAGGCAATGCAGGGCAAGGCAAGGAAAGGGTAACGCAAGGCAAGGCACGGTTTGGGGAGGAAGGCGAATGCACGACAACGCAAGGCTAGGCAATGCACGGAAGGCAAGCAAAGAGTAACGGAAGGCAAGGAAGGCAAGGGAAAGCAAGGCAAGGCAAGGGTAACAGAAGGAACGGCACGGCAAGGGGAAACAAGGCTAAGGCACGGCAACGCACGGCTAGGCAATGCACGGCAAGGCAAGGAAAGGGTAACGCAAGGCAAGGCACGGTCAGGCGAGGCAAGGCTACAGCACGAAAACGCAAGGCTAGGCAATGCACGGCAAGGCAAGGAAAGGGTAACGCAAGGCAAGGTACGGTAAGGCGCGGCAAGGCTAAGGCACGACAACGCAAGGCTAGGCAATAAACGGAAGGCAAGCAAAGAGTAACGGAAGGCAAGGAAGGCAAGGGAAAGCAGGGGAAAGCAAGGGTAACGGAAGGAACGGCACGGTAAGGGGAAACAAGGCTAAGGCACGACAACGCAGGGCTAGCCAATGCACGGCAAGGAAAGGAAAGGGTAACGCAAGAAAAGGCACCGTTACGCGAGGCAAGGCTAGGGCACGAAAACGCAAGGCTAGGCAATGCACGGAAGGCAAGCAAAGAGTAACGGAAGGCAAGGAAGGCAAGGGAAAGCAAGGCAAGGCAAGGGTAACGGAAGGAACGGCACGGCAAGGGGAAACAAGGCTAAGGCACGGCAACGCACGGCTAGGCAATGCACGGCAAGGCAAGGAAAGGGTAACGCAAGGCAAGGCACTGTCAGGCGAGGCAAGGCTAAGGCACGACAACGCAAGGCTAGGCAATGCACGGAAGGCAAGCAAAGAGTAACGGAAGGCAAGGCAAGGGAAAGCAGGGGAAGGCTAGGAAACAAGGCTAAGGCACGGGCAAGGCAAGCAAGACAAGGAAAGGGTAACGGAAGGCACGGTTCGGGGAGGAAGGCGAATGCACGACAAAGCAAGGCTAGGCAATGCACGGAAGGCAAGCAAAGAGTAACGGAAGGCAATGAAAGGAAGGGAAAGCAAGGCAAGGTAAGGGTAACGCAAGGCAAGGCACGGTGAGGCAAGGAAAGGCTGATGCACGACAACGCACGGCTAGGCAATTCACGGCAAGGCAAGGAAAGGGTAACGCAAGGCAAGGCACGGTCAGGCGAGGCAAGGCTAAGGCACGACAACGCAAGGCTAGGCAATGCACGGAAGGCAAGCAAAGAGGAACGGAAGGCAAGGAAGGCTAGGGAAAGCACAAGGATAACGGAAGGAACGGCACGGTAAGGGCAAACAAGACTAAGGCACGACAACACAGGGCTAGGCAATGCAGGGCAAGGCAAGAAAATGGTAACGCAAGGCAAGGCACGGTTTGGGGAGGCAAAGCTAATGCACGACAACGCAAGGTTAGGCAGTGCACGGCTAGGCAAGGAAAGAGTAACGGAAGGAAAGGAAGGCAAGGCAAAGCAAGGCAAGGCAAGTGTAACAAAAGGCAAGGCACGGCAAGGGGAAACAAGGCTAAGGAACGGCAACGCACGGCTACGCAATGCACGGGCAGGCAAGGAAAGGGTAACGCAAGGCAAGGCACGGTAAGGCAAGACAAGGCTAATGCACGACAACGCACGGCTAGGCAATGCACGGCCAGGCAAGGAAAGGGTAACGCAAGGCAAGGCACGGTGAGGCAAGGCAAGGCAAATGCACGACAACGCACGGCTAGGCCATGCACGGCAAGGCAAGGAAAGGGTAACGCAAGGCAAGGCACGGTCAGGCGAGGCAAGGCTAAGGCACGACAACGGAAGGCTAGGCAATGAACGGAAGGCAAGCAAAGAGTAACGGAAGGCAAGGAAGGCAAGGGAAAGCAAGGGAAGGCAAGGGCAACGAAAGGAACGGGACGGTAAGGGGAAACAAAGCTAAGGCACGACAATGCAGGGCTAGGCAATGCACGGCAAGGCAAGGAAAGGGTAACGCAAGGCAAAGCACGGTGAGGCAAGACAAGGCAAATGCACGACAACGCACGGCTAGCAATGCACGGCAAGGCAAGGAAAGGGTAACTCAAGGCAAGGCACGGTCAGGCGAGGCAAGGCTAAGGCACGACAACGCAAGGCTAGGCAATGCACGGAAGGCAAGCAAAGAGTAACGGAAGGCAAGGAAGGCAAGGGAAAGCAGGGGATGGCAAGTGTAACGGAAGGAACGGCACGGTAAGGGGAAACAAGGCTAAGGCACGACAACACAGGGCTAGGCAATGCAGGGCAAGGCAAGGAAAGGGTAACGCAAGGCAAGGCACGGTTTGGGGAGGAAGGCGAATGCACGACAACGCAAGGCTAGGCAATGCACGGAAGGCAAGCAAAGAGTAACGGAAGGCAAGGAAGGCAAGGGAAAGCAAGGCAAGGCAAGGGTAACAGAAGGAACGGCACGGCAAGGGGAAACAAGGCTAAGGCACGGCAACGCACGGCTAGGCAATGCACGGCAAGGCAAGGAAAGGGTAACGCAAGGCAAGGCACGGTGAGGCAAGGCAAGGCTGATGCACGACAACGCACGGCTAGGCAATGCACGGCAAGGCAAGGAAAGGGTAACGCAAGGCAAGGTACGGTGAGGCAAGGCAAGGCTGATGCACGACAACGCACGGCTAGGCAATGCACGGCAAGGCAAGGAAAGGGTAACGCAAGGCAAGGCACGGTCAGGCGAGGCAAGGCTAAGGCACGACAACGCAAGGCTAGGCAATAAACGGAAGGCAAGCAAAGAGTAACGGAAGGCAAGGAAGGCAAGGGAAAGCAGGGGAAGGCAAGGGTAACGGAAGGAACGGCACGGTAAGGGGAAACAAGGCTAAGGCACGACAACGCAGGGCTAGCCAATGCACGGCAAGGAAAGGAAAGGGTAACGCAAGGCAAGGCACGGTGAGGCAAGGCAAGGCTAATGCACGACAACGCACGGCTAGGCAATTCACGGCAAGGCAAGGAAAGGGTAACGCAAGGCAAGGCACGGTCAGGCGAGGCAAGGCTAAGGCACGACAACGCAAGGCTAGGCAATGCACGGAAGGCAAGCAAAGAGGATCGGAAGGCAAGGAAGGCTAGGGAAAGCAGGGAAAGGCAAGGGTAACGGAAGGAACGGCACGGTAAGGGCAAACAAGACTAAGGCACGACAACACAGGGCTAGGCAATGCTGGGCAAGGCAAGGAAATGGTAACGCAAGGCAAGGCACGGTTTGGGGAGGCAAAGCTAATGCACGGCAACGCAAGGCTAGGCAGTGCACGGCTAGGCAAGGAAAGAGTAACGGAAGGAAAGGAAGGCAAGGCAAAGCAAGGCAAGGCAAGTGTATCAAAAGGCAAGGCATGGCAATGGGAAACAAGGCTAAGGAACGGCAACGCACGGCTACGCAATGCACGGCCAGGCAAGGAAAGGGTAACGCAAGGCAAGGCACGGTAAGGCAAGAGAAGGCTAATGCACGACAACGCACGGCTAGGCAATGCATGGCCAGGCAAGGAAAGGGTAACGCAAGGCAAGGAACGGTGAGGCAAGACAAGGCTAATGCACGACAACGCACGGCTAGGCAATGCACGGCAAGGCAAGGAAAGGGTAACGCAAGGGAAGGCACGGTCAGGCGAGGCAAGGCTAAGGCACGACAACGCAAGGCTAGGCAATGCACGGAAGGCAAGCAAAGAGTAACGGAAGGCAAGGAAGGCAAGGGAAAGCAAGGGAAGGCAAGGGCAACGAAAGGAACGGCACGGTAAGGGGAAACAAAGCTAAGGCACGACAATGCAGGGCTAGGCAATGCACGGCAAGGCAAGGAAAGGGTAACGCAAGGCAAAGCACGGTGAGGCAAGACAAGGCAAATGCACGACAACGCACGGCTAGGCAATGCACGGCAAGGCAAGGAAAGGGTAACTCAAGGCAAGGCACAGTCAGGCGAGGCAAGGCTAAGGCACGACAACGCAAGGCTAGGCAATGCACGGAAGGCAAGCAAAGAGTAACGGAAGGCAAGGAAGGCAAGGGAAAGCAAGGGAAGGCAAGGGCAACGAAAGGAACGGCACGGTAAGGGGAAACAAGGCTAAGGCACGACAACACAGGGCTAGGCAATGCAGGGCAAGGCAAGGAAAGGGTAACGCAAGGCAAGGCACGGTTCGGGGAGGAAGGCGAATGCACGACAACGCAAGGCTAGGCAATGCACGGAAGGCAAGCAAAGAGTAACGGAAGGCAATGAAAGGAAGGGAAAGCAAGGCAAGGTAAGCGTAACGCAAGGCAAGGCACGGTGAGGCAAGGCAAGGCTGATGCACGACAACCCACGGCTAGGCAATTCACGGCAAGGCAAGGAAAGGGTAACGCAAGGCAAGGCACGGTCAGGCGAGGCAAGGCTAAGGCACGACAACGCAAGGCTAGGCAATGCACGGAAGGCAAGCAAAGAGGAACGGAAGGCAAGGAAGGCTAGGGAAAGCAGGGAAAGGCAAGGGTAACGGAAGGAACGGCACGGTAAGGGCAAACAAGACTAAGGCACGACAACACAGGGCTAGGCAATGCAGGGCAAGGCAAGGAAATGGTAACGCAAGGCAAGGCACGGTTTGGGGAGGCAAAGCTAATGCACGACAACGCAAGGCTAGGCAGTGCACGGCTAGGCAAGGAAAGAGTAACGGAAGGAAAGGAAGGCAAGGCAAAGCAAGGCAAGGCAAGTGTAACAAAAGGCAAGGCACGGCAAGGGGAAACAAGGCTAAGGAACGGCAACGCACGGCTACGCAATGCACGGCCAGGCAAGGAAAGGGTAACGCAAGGCAAGGCACGGTAAGGCAAGCCAAGGCTAATGCACGTCAACGCACGGCTAGGCAATGCACGGCGAGGCAAGGAAAGGGTAACGCAAGGCAAGGCACGGTGAGGCAAGGCAAGGCAAATGCACGACAACGCACGGCTAGGCAATGCACGGCAAGGCAAGGAAAGGGTAACGCAAGGCAAGGCACGGTCAGGCGAGGCAAGGCTAAGGCACGACAACGCAAGGCTAGGCAATGAACGGAAGGCAAGCAAAGAGTAACGGAAGGCAAGGAAGGCAAGGGAAAGCAAGGGAAGGCAAGGGCAACGAAAGGAACGGCACGGTAAGGGGAAACAAAGCTAAGGCACGACAATGCAGGGCTAGGCAATGCACGGCAAGGCAAGGAAAGGGTAACGCAAGGCAAAGCACGGTGAGGCAAGACAAGGCAAATGCACGACAACGCACGGCTAGGCAATGCACGGCAAGGCAAGGAAAGGGTAACGCAAGGCAAGGCACGGTCAGGCGAGGCAAGGCTAAGGCACGACAACGCAAGGCTAGGCAATGAACGGAAGGCAAGCAAAGAGTAACGGAAGGCAAGGAAGGCAAGGGAAAGCAAGGGAAGGCAAGGGCAACGAAAGGAACGGCACGGTAAGGGGAAACAAAGCTAAGGCACGACAATGCAGGGCTAGGCAATGCACGGCAAGGCAAGGAAAGGGTAACGCAAGGCAAAGCACGGTGAGGCAAGACAAGGCAAATGCACGACAACGCACGGCTAGGCAATGCACGGCAAGGCAAGGAAAGGGTAACTCAAGGCAAGGCACGGTCAGGCGAGGCAAGGCTAAGGCACGACAACGCAAGGCTAGGCAATGAACGGAAGGCAAGCAAAGAGTAACGGAAGGCAAGGAAGGCAAGGGAAAGCAAGGGAAGGCAAGGGCAACGAAAGGAACGGCACGGTAAGGGGAAACAAAGCTAAGGCACGACAATGCAGGGCTAGGCAAAGCACGGCAAGGCAAGGAAAGGGTAACGCAAGGCAAAGCACGGTGAGGCAAGACAAGGCAAATGCACGACAACGCACGGCTAGGCAATGCACGGCAAGGCAAGGAAAGGGGAACTCAAGGCAAGGCACGGTCAGGCGAGGCAAGGCTAAGGCACGACAACGCAAGGCTAGGCAATGCACGGAAGGCAAGCAAAGAGTAACGGAAGGCAAGGAAGGCAAGGGAAAGCAGGGGAAGGCAAGGGTAACGAAAGGAACGGCACGGTAAGGGAAAACAAGGCTAAGGCACGACAACACAGGGCTAGGCAATGCACGGCAAGGCAAGGAAATGGTAACGCAAGGCAAGGCACGGTGAGGCAAGGCAAGGCTGATGCACGACAACGCACGGCTAGGCAATGCACGGCAAGGCAAGGAAAGGGTAACGCAAGGCAAGGCACGGTCAGGCGAGGCAAGGCTAATGCACGACAACGCAAGGCTAGGCAATGCACGGCAAGGCAAGGAAAGGGTAACTCAAGGCAAGGAAGGCAAGGGAAAGCAGGGGAAGGCAAGGGTAACGGAAGGAACGGCACGGTAAGGGGAAACAAGGCCAAGGCACGACAACACAGGGCTAGGCAATGCAGGGCAAGGCAAGGAAAGGGTAACGCAAGGCAAGGCACGGTTTGGGGAGGAAGGCGAATGCACGACAACGCAAGGCTAGGCAATGCACGGAAGGCAAGCAAAGAGTAACGGAAGGCAAGGAAGGCAAGGGAAAGCAAGGCAAGGCAAGGGTAACAGAAGGAACGGCACGGAAGGGGAAACAAGGCTAAGGCACGGCAACGCACGGCTAGGCAATGCACGGCAAGGCAAGGAAAGGGTAACGCAAGGCAAGGCACGGTGAGGCAAGGCAAGGCTGATGCACGACAACGCACGGCTAGGCAATGCACGGCAAGGCAAGGAAAGGGTAACGCAAGGCAAGGCACGGTCAGGCGAGGCAAGGCTACGGCACGACAACGCAAGGCTAGGTAATGCACGGCAAGGCAAGGAAAGGGTAACGCAAGGCAAGGCACGGTAAGGCGCGGCAAGTCTAAGGCACGACAACGCAAGGCTAGGCAATAAACGGAAGGCAAGCAAAGAGTAACGGAAGGCAAGGAAGGCAAGGGAAAGCAGGGGAAGGCAAGGGTAACGGAAGGAACGGCACGGTAAGGGGAAACAACGCTAAGGCACGACAACGCAGGGCTAGCCAATGCACGGCAAGGAAAGGAATGGGTAACGCAAGGCAAGGCACCGTTACGCGAGGCAAGGCTAAGGCACGACAACGCAAGGCTAGGCAATGCACGGAATGCAAGCAAAGAGTAACGGAAGGCAAGGAAGGCAAGGGAAAGCAAGGCAAGGCAAGGGTAACGGAAGGAACGGCACGGCAAGGGGAAACAAGGCTAAGGCACGGCAACGCACGGCTAGGCAATGCACGGCAAGGCAAGGAAAGGGTAACGCAAGGAAAGGCACTGTCAGGCGAGGCAAGGCTAAGGCACGACAACGCAAGGCTAGGCAATGCACGGAAGGAAAGCAAAGAGTAACGGAAGGCAATGAAAGGAAGGGAAAGCAAGGCAAGGTAAGGGTAACGCAAGGCAAGGCACGGTGAGGCAAGGCAAGGCTGATGCACGACAACGCACGGCTAGGCAATGCACGGCAAGGCAAGGAAAGGGTAACGCAAGGCAAGGCACGGTGAGGCAAGGCAAGGCTAAGGCACGACAACGCAAGGCTAGGCAATGCACGGAAGGCAAGCAAAGAGTAACGGAAGGCAAGGAAGGCAAGGGAAAGCAAGGGAAGGCAAGGGAAACGAAAGGAACGGCACGGTAAGGGGAAACAAAGCTAAGGCACGACAAAGCAGGGCTAGGCAATGCACGGCAAGGCAAGGAAATGGTAACTCATGGCAAGGCACGGTCAGGCGAGGCAAGGCTAAGGCACGACAACGCAAGGCTAGGCAATGCACGGAAGGCAAGCAAAGAGGAACGGAAGGCAAGGAAGGCAAGGGAAAGCAGGGGAAGGCAAGGGTAACGAAAGGAACGGCACGGTAAGGGGAAACAAGGCTAAGGCACGACAACACAGGGCTAGGCAATGCAGGGCAAGGCAAGGAAAGGGTAACGCAAGGCAAGGCACGGTTTGGGGAGGAAGGGGAATGCACGACAACGCAAGGCTAGGCAATGCACGGAAGGCAAGCAAAGAGTAACGGAAGGCAAGGAAGGCAAGGGAAAGCAAGTCAAGGCAAGGGTAACAGAAGGAACGGCACGGCAAGGGGAAACAAGGCTAAGGCACGGCAACGCACGGCTAGGCAATGCACGGCAAGGCAAGGAAAGGGTAACGCAAGGCAAGGCACGGTGAGGCAAGGCAAGGCTGATGCACGACAACGCACGGCTAGGCAATGCACGGCAAGGCAAGGAAAGGGTAACGCAAGGCAAGGCACGGTCAGGCGAGGCAAGGCTACAGCACGAAAACGCAAAGCTAGGCAATGCACGGCAAGGCAAGGAAAGGGTAACGCAAGGCAAGGCACGGTAAGGCGCGGCAAGGCTAAGGCACGACAACGCACGGCTAGGCAATGCACGGCAAGGCAAGGAAAGGGTAACGCAAGGCAAGGCACTGTCAGGCGAGGCAAGGCTAAGGCACGACAAGTCAAGGCTAGGCAATGCACGGAAGGAAAGCAAAGAGTAACGGAAGGCAATGAAAGGAAGGGAAAGCAAGGCAAGGTAAGGGTAACGCAAGGCAAGGCACGGTGAGGCAAGGCAAGGCTGATGCACGACCACGCACGGCTAGGCAATTCACGGCAAGGCAAGGAAAGGGTAAAGGCAAGGCACGGTCAGGCGAGGCAAGGCTAAGGCACGACAACGCAAGGCTAGGCAATGCACGGAAGGCAAGCAAAGAGGAACGGAAGGCAAGGAAGGCAAGGGAAAGCAGGGGAAGGCAAGGGTAACGGAAGGAACGGCACGGTAAGGGGAAACAAGGCTAAGGCACGACAACACAGGGCTAGGCATTGAACGGCAAGGCAAGGAAAGGGTAACGCAAGGCAAGGCACGGTGAAGCAAGGCAAGGCTGATGCACGACAACGCACGGCTAGGCAATGCACGGCAAGGCAAGGAAAGGGTAACGCAACGCAAGGCACGGTCAGGCGAGGCAAGGCTAAGGCACGACAACGCAAGGCTAGGCAATGCACGGCAAGGCAAGGAAAGGGTAACGCAAGGCAAGGCACGGTAAGGCGCGGCAAGGCTAAGGCACGACAACGCAAAGCTAGGCAATAAACGGAAGGCAAGCAAAGAGCAACGGAAGGCAAGGAAGGCAAGGGAAAGCAGGGGAAGGCAAGGGTAACGGAAGGAACGGCACGGTAAGGGGAAACAAGGCTAAGGCACGACAACGCAGGGCTAGCCAATGCACGGCAAGGAAAGGGTAACGCAAGGCAAGGCACCGTTACGCGAGGCAAGGCTAAGGCACGACAACGCAAGGCTAGGCAATGCACGGAAGGCAAGCAAAGAGTAACGGAAGGCAAGGAAGGCAAGGGAAAGCAAGGCAAGGCAAGGGTAACGGAAGGAACGGCACGGCAAGGGGAAACAAGGCTAAGGCACGGCAACGCACGGCTAGGCAATGCACGGCCAGGCAAGGAAAGGGTAACGCAAGGCAAGGCACGGTAAGGCAAGACAAGGCTAATGCACGACAACGCACGGCTAGGCAATGCACGGCGAGGCAAGGAAAGGGTAACGCAAGGCAAGGCACGGTCAGGCGAGGAAAGGCTCAGGCACGACAACGCAAGGCTAGGCAATGCACGGAAGGCAAGCAAAGAGTAACGGAAGGGAAGGAAGGCAAGGGAAAGCAGGGGAAGGCAAGGGTAACGAAAGGAACGGCACGGTAAGGGGAAACAAGGCTAAGGCACGACAACACAGGGCTAGGCAATGCAGGGCAAGGCAAGGAAAGGGTAACGCAAGGCAAGGCACGGTTCGGGGAGGAAGGCGAATGCACGACAAAGCAAGGCTAGGCAATGCACGGAAGGCAAGCAAAGAGTAACGGAAGGCAATGAAAGGAAGGGAAAGCAAGGCAAGGTAAGGGTAACGCAAGGCAAGGCACGGTGAGGCAAGGAAAGGCTGATGCACGACAACGCACGGCTAGGCAATTCACGGCAAGGCAAGGAAAGGGTAACGCAAGGCAAGGCACGGTGAGGCAAGGCAAGGCTAATACACGACAACGCACGGCTAGGTAATGCACGGAAGGCAAGCAAAGAGTAACGGAAGGCAAGGAAGGCAGGGGAAAGCGAGGGAAGGCAAGGGTAACGGAAGGAACGGCACGGTAAGGGGAAACAAGGCTAAGGCACGACAACACAGGGCTAGGCAATGCAGGGCAAGGCAAGGAAAGGGTAACGCAAGGCAAGGCACGGTTTGGGGAGGAAGGCGAATGCACGACAACGCAAGGCTAGGCAATGCACGGAGGGCAAGCAAAGAGTAACGGAAGGCAAGGAAGGCAAGGGAAAGCAAGGCAAGGCAAGGGTAACAGAAGGAACGGCACGGCAAGGGGAAACAAGGCTAAGGCACGGCAACGCACGGCTAGGCAATGCACGGCAAGGCAAGGAAAGGGTAACGCAAGGCAAGGCACGGTCAGGCAAGGCAAGGCTAAGGCACGACAACGCAAGGCTAGGCAATGCACGGCAAGGCAAGCAAACAGTAACGGAAGGCAAGGAAGGCAAGGGAAAGCAAGGCAAGGCAAGGGTAACGGAAGGCACGGCACGGTAAGGGGAAACAAGGCTAAGGCACGACAACGCAGGGCTAGCCAATGCACGGCAAGGAAAGGAAAGGGTAACGCAAGGCAAGGCACCGTTACGCGAGGCAAGGCTAGGGCACGACAACGCAAGTCTAGGCAATGCACGGAATGCAAGCAAAGAGTAACGGAAGGCAAGGAGGGCAAGGGAAAGCAAGGCAAGGCAAGGGTAACGGAAGGAACGGCACGGCAAGGGGAATCAAGGCTAAGGCACGACAACGCACGGCTAGGCAATGCACGGCAACGCAAGGAAAGCGTAACGCAAGGCAAGGTACTGTCAGGCGAGGCAAGGCTAAGGCACGACAACGCAAGGCTAGGCAATGCACGGAAGGCAAGGAAAGAGTAACGTAAGGCAAGGCAAGGCAAGGCTAAGGCACGACAACGCAAGGCTAGGCAATGCACGGAAGGCAAGCAAACAGTAACGGAAGGCAAGGAAGGCAAGGGAAAGCAAGGCAAGGCAAGGGTAACGGAAGGCACGGCACGGCAAGGGGAAACAAGGCTAAGGCACGACAACGCACGGCTAGGCAATGCACGGCAAGGAAAGGAAAGGGTAACGCAAGGCAAGGCACCGTTACGCGAGGCAAGGCTAGGGCACGACAACGCAAGGCTAGGCAATGCACGGAATGCAAGCAAAGAGTAACGGAAGGCAAGGAAGGCAAGGGAAAGCAAGGCAAGGCAAGGGTAACGGAAGGAACGGCACGGCAAGGGGAAACAAGGCTAAGGCACGACAACGCACGGCTAGGCAATGCACGGCAACGCAAGGAAAGCGTAACGCAAGGCAAGGTACTGTCAGGCGAGGCAAGGCTAAGGCACGACAACGCAAGGCTAGGCAATGCACGGAAGGTAAGCAAAGAGTAACGGAAGGCAAGGAAAGCAAGGGAAAGCAAGGCAAGGTAAGGGTAACGCAAGGCAAGGCACGGTGAGGCAAGGCAAGGCTGATGCACGACAACGCACGGCTAGGCAATGCACGGCCAGGCAAGGAAAGGGTAACGCAAGGCAAGGCACGGTGAGGCAAGGCAAGGCAAATGCACGACAACGCACGGCTAGGCAATGCACGGCAAGGCAAGGAAAGGGTAACGCAAGGCAAGGCACGGTCAGGCGAGGCAAGGCTAAGGCACGACAACGCAAGGCTAGGCAATGCACGGAAGGCAAGCAAAGAGTAACGGAAGGCAAGGAAGGCAAGGGCAACGAAAGGAACGGCACGGTAAGGGGAAACAAAGCTAAGGCACGACAATGCAGGGCTAGGCAATGCACGGCAAGGCAAGGAAAGGGTAACGCAAGGCAAAGCACGGTGAGGCAAGACAAGGCAAATGCACGACAACGCACGGCTAGGCAATGCACGGCAAGGCAAGGAAAGGGTAACTCAAGGCAAGGCACGGTCAGGCGAGGCAAGGCTAAGGCACGACAACGCAAGGCTAGGCAATGCACGGAAGGCAAGCAAAGAGGAACGGAAGGCAAGGAAGGCAAGGGAAAGCAGGGGAAGGCAAGGGTAACGAAAGGAACGGCACGGTAAGGGGAAACAAGGCTAAGGCACGACAACACAGGGCTAGGCAATGCAGGGCAAGGCAAGGAAAGGGTAACGCAAGGCAAGGCACGGTTCGGGGAGGAAGGCGAATGCACGACAACGCAAGGCTAGGCAATGCACGGAAGGCAAGCAAAGAGTAACGGAAGGCAAGGAAGGCAAGGGAAAGCAAGGCAAGGCAAGGGTAACAGAAGGAACGGCACGGCAAGGGGAAACAAGGCTAAGGCACGGCAACGCACGGCTAGGCAATGCACGGCAAGGCAAGGAAAGGGTAACGCAAGGCAAGGCACGGTGAGGCAAGGCAAGGCTGATGCACGACAACGCACGGCTAGGCAATGCACGGCAAGGCAAGGAAAGGGTAACGCAAGGCAAGGCACGGTCAGGCGAGGCAAGGCTACAGCACGAAAACGCAAGGCTAGGCAATGCACGGCAAGGCAAGGAAAGGGTAACGCAAGGCAAGGCACGGTAAGGCGCGGCAAGGCTAAGGCACGACAACGCAAGGCTAGGCAATAAACGGAAGGCAAGCAAAGAGTAACGGAAGGCAAGGAAGGCAAGGGAAAGCAGGGGAAGGCAAGGGTAACGGAAGGAACGGCACGGTAAGGGGAAACAAGGCTAAGGCACGACAACGCAGGGCTAGCCAATGCACGGCAAGGAAAGGAAAGGGTAACGCAAGAAAAGGCACCGTTACGCGAGGCAAGGCTAGGGCACGACAACGCAAGGCTAGGCAATGCACGGAAGGCAAGCAAAGAGTAACGGAAGGCAAGGAAGGCAAGGGAAAGCAAGGCAAGGCAACGGTAACGGAAGGAACGGCACGGCAAGGGGAAACAAGGCAAAGGCACGGCAACGCACGGCTAGGCAATGCACGGCAAGGCAAGGAAAGGGTAACGCAAGGCAAGGCACTGTCAGGCGAGGCAAGGCTAAGGCACGACAACGCAAGGCTAGGCAATGCACGGAAGGCAAGCAAAGAGTAACGGAAGGCAAGGAAGGCAAGGGAAAGCAGGGGAAGGCAAGGGTAACAGAAGGAACGGCACGGCAAGGGGAAACAAGGCTAAGGCACGGCAACGCACGGCTAGGCAATGCACGGCAAGGCAAGGAAAGGGTAACGCAAGGCAAGGCACGGTTCGGGGAGGAAGGCGAATGCACGACAAAGCAAGGCTAGGCAATGCACGGAAGGCAAGCAAAGAGTAACGGAAGGCAATGAAAGGAAGGTAAAGCAAGGCAAGGTAAGGGTAACGCAAGGCAAGGCACGGTGAGGCAAGGAAAGGCTGATGCACGACAACGCACGGCTAGGCAATTCACGGCAAGGCAAGGAAAGGGTAACGCAAGGCAAGGCACGGTCAGGCGAGGCAAGGCTAAGGCACGACAACGCAAGGCTAGGCAATGCACGGAAGGCAAGCAAAGAGTAACGGAAGGCAAGGAAGGCAAGGGAAAGCAGGGGAAGGCAAGGGTAACGGAAGGAACGGCACGGTAAGGGGAAACAAGGCTAAGGCACGACAACGCAGGGCTAGCCAATGCACGGCAAGGAAAGGAAAGGGTAACGCAAGGCAAGGCACCGTTACGCGACGCAAGGCTAGGTCACGAGAACGCAAGGCTAGGCAGTGCACGGCTAGGCAAGGAAAGAGTAACGGAAGGAAAGTAAGGCAAGGCAAAGCAAGGCAAGGCAAGTGTAACAAAAGGCAAGGCACGGCAAGGGGAAACAAGGCTAAGGAACGGCAACGCACGGCTACGCAATGAACGGCCAGGCAAGGAAAGGGTAACGCAAGGCAAGGCACGGTAAGGCAAGCCAAGGCTAATGCACGACAACGCACGGCTAGGCAATGCACGGCGAGGCAAGGAAAGGGTAACGCAAGGCAAGGCACGGTGAGGCAAGGCAAGGCAAATGCACGACAACGCACGGCTAGGCAATGCACGGCAAGGCAAGGAAAGGGTAACGCAAGGCAAGGCACGGTCAGGCGAGGCAAGGCTAAGGCACAACAACGCAAGGCTAGGCAATGAACGGAAGGCAAGCAAAGAGTAACGGAAGGCAAGGAAGGCAAGGGAAAGCAAGGGAGGGCAAGGGCAACGAAAGGAACGGCACGGTAAGGGGAAACAAATCTAAGGCACGACAATGCAGGGCTAGGCAATGCACGGCAAGGCAAGGAAAGGGTAACGCAAGGCAAAGCACGGTGAGGCAAGACAAGGCAAATGCACGACAACGCACGGCTAGGCAATGCACAGCAAGGCAAGGAAAGGGTAACGCAAGGCAAGGCACGGTCAGGCGAGGCAAGGCTAAGGCACGACAACGCACGGCTAGGCAATGCACGGAAGGCAAGCAAAGAGTAACGGAAGGCAAGGAAGGCAAGGGAAAGCAGGGGAAGGCAAGGGTAACGAAAGGAACGGCACGGTAAGGGGAAACAAGGCTAAGGCACGACAACACAGGGCTAGGCAATGCAGGGCAAGGCAAGGAAAGGGTAACGCAAGGCAAGGCACGGTTCGGGGAGGAAAGCGAATGCACGACAACGCAAGGCTAGGCAATGCACGGAAGGCAAGCAAAGAGTAACGGAAGGCAATGAAAGGAAGGGAAAGCAAGGCAAGGTAAGGGTAACGCAAGGCAAGGCACGGTGAGGCAAGGCAAGGCTGATGCACGACAACGCACGGCTAGGCAATTCACGGCAAGGCAAGGAAAGGGTAACGCAAGGCAAGGCACGGTCAGGCGAGGCAAGGCTAAGGCACGACAACGCAAGGCTAGGCAATGCACGGAAGGCAAGCAAAGAGGAACGGAAGGCAAGGAAGCCTAGGGAAAGCAGGGAAAGGCAAGGGTAACGGAAGGAACGGCACGGTAAGGGGAAACAAGGCTAAGGCACGGCAACGCACGGCTAGGCAATGCACGGCAAGGCAAGGAAAGGGTAACGCAAGGCAAGGTACGGTGAGGCAAGGCAAGGCTGATGCACGACAACGCACGGCTAGGCAATGCACGGCAAGGCAAGGAAAGGGTAACGCAAGGCAAGGCACGGTCAGGCGAGGCAAGGCTAAGGCACGACAACGCAAGTCTAGGCAATGCACTGCAAGGCAAGGAAACGGTAACGCGAGGAAAGGCACGGTCAGGCAATGCAAGGCTAAGGCACGACAACGCAAGGCTAGGCAATGCACGGAAGGCAAGCAAAGAGGATCGGAAGGCAAGGAAGGCTAGGGAAAGCAGGGAAAGGCAAGGGTAACGGAAGGAACGGCACGGTAAGGGCAAACAAGACTAAGACACGACAACACAGGGCTAGGCAATGCTGGGCAAGGCAAGGAAATGGTAACGCAAGGCAAGGCACGGTTTGGGGAGGCAAAGCTAATGCACGGCAACGCAAGGCTAGGCAGTGCACGGCTAGGCAAGGAAAGAGTAACGGAAGGAAAGGAAGGCAAGGCAAAGCAAGGCAAGGCAAGTGTAACAAAAGGCAAGGCATGGCAAGGGGAAACAAGGCTAAGGAACGGCAACGCACGGCTACGCAATGCACGGCCAGGCAAGGAAAGGGTAACGCAAGGCAAGGCACGGTAAGGCAAGAGAAGGCTAATGCACGACAACGCACGGCTAGGCAATGCACGGCCAGGCAAGGAAAGGGTAACGCAAGGCAAGGAACGGTGAGGCAAGACAAGGCTAATGCACGACAACGCACGGCTAGGCAATGCACGGCAAGGCAAGGAAAGGGTAACGCAAGGGAAGGCACGGTCAGGCGAGGCAAGGCTAAGGCACGACAACGCAAGGCTAGGCAATGAACGGAAGGCAAGGAAAGAGTAACGGAAGGCAAGGAAGGCAAGGGAAAGCAAGGGAAGGCAAGGGCAACGAAAGGAACGGCACGGTAAGGGGAAACAAAGCTAAGGCACGACAATGCAGGGCTAGGCAATGCACGGCAAGGCAAGGAAAGGGTAACGCAAGGCAAAGCACGGTGAGGCAAGACAAGGCAAATGCACGACAACGCACGGCTAGGCAATGCACGGCAAGGCAAAGAAAGGGTAACTCAAGGCAAGGCACGGTCAGGCGAGGCAAGGCTAAGGCACGACAACGCAAGGCTAGGCAATGCACGGAAGGCAAGCAAAGAGTAACGGAAGGCAAGGAAGGCAAGGGAAAGCAGGGGAAGGCAAGGGTAACGAAAGGAACGGCACGGTAAGGGGAAACAAGGCTAAGGCACGACAACACAGGGCTAGGCAATGCAGGGCAAGGCAAGGAAAGGGTAACGCAAGGCAAGGCACGGTCAGGCGAGGCAAGGCTAAGGCACGACAACGCAAGGCTAGGCAATGAACGGAAGGCAAGCAAAGAGTAACGGAAGGCAAGGAAGGCAAGGGAAAGCAAGGGAAGGCAAGGGCAACGAAAGGAACGGCACCGTAAGGAGAAACAAGGCTAAGGCACGGCAACACAGGGCTAGGCAATGCAGGGCAAGGCAAGGAAAGGGTAACGCAAGGCAAGGCACGGTTCGGGGAGGAAGGCGAATGCACGACAACGCAAGGCTAGGCAGTGCACGGAAGGCAAGCAAAGAGTAACGGAAGGCAATGAAAGGAAGGGAAAGCAAGGCAAGGTAAGCGTAACGCAAGGCAAGGCACAGTGAGGCAAGGCAAGGCTGATGCACGACAACCCACGGCTAGGCAATTCACGGCAAGGCAAGGAAAGGGTAACGCAAGGCAAGGCACGGTCAGGCGAGGCAAGGCTAAGGCACGACAACGCAAGGCTAGGCAATGCACGGAAGGCAAGCAAAGAGGAACGGAAGGCAAGGAAGGCTAGGGAAAGCAGGGAAAGGCAAGGGTAACGGAAGGAACGGCACGGTAAGGGCAAACAAGACTAAGGCACGACAACACAGGGCTAGGCAATGCAGGGCAAGGCAAGGAAATGGTAACGCAAGGCAAGGCACGGTTTGGGGAGGCAAAGCTAATGCACGACAACGCAAGGCTAGGCAGTGCACGGCTAGGCAAGGAAAGAGTAACGGAAGGAAAGGAAGGCAAGGCAAAGCAAGGCAAGGCAAGTGTAACAAAAGGCAAGGCACGGCAAGGGGAAACAAGGCTAAGGAACGGCAACGCACGGCTACGCAATGCACGGCCAGGCAAGGAAAGGGTAACGCAAGGCAAGGCACGGTAAGGCAAGCCAAGGCTAATGCACGACAACGCACGGCTAGGCAATGCACGCGCGAGGCAAGGAAAGGGTAACGCAAGGGAAGGCACGGTGAGGCAAGGCAAGGCAAATGCACGACAACGCACGGCTAGGCAATGCACGGCAAGGCAAGGAAAGGGTAACGCAAGGCAAGGCACGGTCAGGCGAGGCAAGGCTAAGGCACGACAACGCAAGGCTAGGCAATAAACGGAAGGCAAGCAAAGAGTAACGGAAGGCAAGGAAGGCAAGGGAAAGCAAGGCAAGGCAAGGGTAACAGAAGGAACGGCACGGCAAGGGGAAACAAGGCTAAGGCACGGCAACGCACGGCTAGGCAATGCACGGCAAGGCAAGGAAAGGGTAACGCAAGGCAAGGCACGGTCAAGCGAGGCAAGGCTAAGGCACGACAACGCAAGGCTAGGCAATGCACGGCAAGGCAAGGAAAGGGTAACGCAAGGCAAGGCACGGTAAGGCGCGGCAAGTCTAAGGCACGACAACGCAAGGCTAGGCAATAAACGGAAGGCAAGCAAAGAGTAACGGAAGGCAAGGAAGGCAAGGGAAAGCAGGGGAAGGCAAGGGTAACGGAAGGAACGGCACGGTAAGGGGAAACAAGGCTAAGGCACGACAACGCAGGGCTAGCCAATGCACGGCAAGGAAAGGAAAGGGTAACGCAAGGCAAGGCACCGTTACGCGAGGCAAGGCTAGGGCACGACAACGCAAGTCTAGGCAATGCACGGAATGCAAGCAAAGAGTAACGGAAGGCAAGGAAGGCAAGGGAAAGCAAGGCAAGGCAAGGGTAACGGAAGGAACGGCACGGCAAGGGGAAACAAGGCTAAGGCACGGCAACGCACGGCTAGGCAATGCACGGCAAGGCAAGGAAAGGGTAACGCAAGGCAAGGCACTGTCAGGCGAGGCAAGGCTAAGGCACGACAACGCAAGGCTAGGCAATGCACGGAAGGAAAGCAAAGAGTAACGGAAGGCAAGGAAGGCAAGGGAAAGCAAGGGAAGGCAAGGGCAACGAAAGGAACGGCACGGTAAGGGGAAACAAAGCTAAGGCACGACAATGCAGCGCTAGGCAATGCACGGCAAGGCAAGGAAAGGGTAACGCAAGGCAAAGCACGGTGAGGCAAGACAAGGCAAATGCACGACAACGCACGGCTAGGCAATGCACGGCAAGGCAAGGAAAGGGTAACGCAAGGCAAGGCACGGTCAGGCGAGGCAAGGCTAAGGCACGACAACGCAAGGCTAGGCAATGAACGGAAGGCAAGCAAAGAGTAACGGAAGGCAAGGAAGGCAAGGGAAAGCAAGGGAAGGCAAGGGCAACGAAAGGAACGGCACGGTAAGGGGAAACAAAGCTAAGGCACGACAATGCAGGGCTAGGCAATGCACGGCAAGGCAAGGAAAGGGTAACGCAAGGCAAAGCACGGTGAGGCAAGACAACGCAAATGCACGACAACGCACGGCTAGGCAATGCACGGCAAGGCAAGGAAAGGGTAACTCAAGGCAAGGCACGGTCAGGCGAGGCAAGGCTAAGGCACGACAACGCAAGGCTAGGCAATGAACGGAAGGCAAGCAAAGAGTAACGGAAGGCAAGGAAGGCAAGGGAAAGCAAGGGAAGGCAAGGGCAACGAAAGGAACGGCACGGTAAGGGGAAACAAAGCTAAGGCACGACAATGCAGGGCTAGGCAAAGCACGGCAAGGCAAGGAAAGGGTAACGCAAGGCAAAGCACGGTGAGGCAAGACAAGGCAAATGCACGACAACGCACGGCTAGGCAATGCACGGCAAGGCAAGGAAAGGGGAACTCAAGGCAAGGCACGGTCAGGCGAGGCAAGGCTAAGGCACGACAACGCAAGGCTAGGCAATGCACGGAAGGCAAGCAAAGAGTAACGGAAGGCAAGGAAGGCAAGGGAAAGCAGGGGAAGGCAAGGGTAACGAAAGGAACGGCACGGTAAGGGAAAACAAGGCTAAGGCACGACAACACAGGGCTAGGCAATGCACGGCAAGGCAAGGAAAGGGTAACGCAAGGCAAGGCACGGTGAGGCAAGGCAAGGCTGATGCACGACAACGCACGGCTAGGCAATGCACGGCAAGGCAAGGAAAGGGTAACGCAAGGCAAGGCACGGTCAGGCGAGGCAAGGCTAATGCACGACAACGCAAGGCTAGGCAATGCACGGCAAGGCAAGGAAAGGGTAACTCAAGGCAAGGAAGGCAAGGGAAAGCAGGGGAAGGCAAGGGTAACGGAAGGAACGGCACGGTAAGGGGAAACAAGGCCAAGGCACGACAACACAGGGCTAGGCAATGCAGGGCAAGGCAAGGAAAGGGTAACGCAAGGCAAGGCACGGTTTGGGGAGGAAGGCGAATGCACGACAACGCAAGGCTAGGCAATGCACGGAAGGCAAGCAAAGAGTAACGGAAGGCAAGGAAGGCAAGGGAAAGCAAGGCAAGGCAAGGGTAACAGAAGGAACGGCACGGCAAGGGGAAACAAGGCTAAGGCACGGCAACGCACGGCTAGGCAATGCACGGCAAGGCAAGGAAAGGGTAACGCAAGGCAAGGCACGGTCAGGCGAGGCAAGGCTAAGGCACGACAACGCAAGGCTAGGCAATGCACGGCAAGGCAAGGAAAGGGTAACGCAAGGCAAGGCACGGTAAGGCGCGGCAAGTCTAAGGCACGACAACGCAAGGCTAGGCAATAAACGGAAGGCAAGCAAAGAGTAACGGAAGGCAAGGAAGGCAAGGGAAAGCAGGGGAAGGCAAGGGTAACGGAAGGAACGGCACGGTAAGGGGAAACAAGGCTAAGGCACGACAACGCAGGGCTAGCCAATGCACGGCAAGGAAAGGAAAGGGTAACGCAAGGCAAGGCACCGTTACGCGAGGCAAGGCTAGGGCACGACAACGCAAGTCTAGGCAATGCACGGAATGCAAGCAAAGAGTAACGGAAGGCAAGGAAGGCAAGGGAAAGCAAGGCAAGGCAAGGGTAACGGAAGGAACGGCACGGCAAGGGGAAACAAGGCTACGGCACGGCAACGCACGGATAGGCAATGCACGGCAAGGCAAGGAAAGGGGAACGCAAGGCAAGGCACTGTCAGGCGAGGCAAGGCTAAGGCACGACAACGCAAGGCTAGGCAATGCACGGAAGGAAAGCAAAGAGTAACGGAAGGCAATGAAAGGAAGGGAAAGCAAGGCAAGGTAAGGGTAACGCAAGGCAAGGCACGGTGAGGCAAGGCAAGGCTGATGCACGACAACACACGGCTAGGCAATGCACGGCCAGGCAAGGAAAGGGTAACGCAAGGCAAGGCACGGTGAGGCAAGGCAAGGCAAATGCACGACAACGCACGGCTAGGCAATGCACGGCAAGGCAAGGAAAGGGTAACGCAAGGCAAGGCACGGTCAGGCGAGGCAAGGCTAAGGCACGACAACGCAAGGCTAGGCAATGAACGGAAGGCAAGCAAAGAGTAACGGAAGGCAAGGAAGGCAAGGGAAAGCAAGGGAAGGCAAGGGCAACGAAAGGAACGGCACGGTAAGGGGAAACAAAGCTAAGGCACGACAATGCAGGGCTAGGCAATGCACGGCAAGGCAAGGAAAGGGTAACGCAAGGCAAAGCACGGTGAGGCAAGACAAGGCAAATGCACGACAACGCATGGCTAGGCAATGCACGGCAAGGCAAGGAAAGGGTAACTCAAGGCAAGGCACGGTCAGGCGAGGCAAGGCTAAGGCACGACAACGCAAGGCTAGGCAATGCACGGAAGGCAAGCAAAGAGGAACGGAAGGCAAGGAAGGCAAGGGAAAGCAGGGGAAGGCAAGGGTAACGAAAGGAACGGCACGGTAAGGGGAAACAAGGCTAAGGCACGACAACACAGGGCTAGGCAATGCAGGGCAAGGCAAGGAAAGGGTAACGCAAGGCAAGGCACGGTTTGGGGAGGAAGGGGAATGCACGACAACGCAAGGCTAGGCAATGCACGGAAGGCAAGCAAAGAGTAACGGAAGGCAAGGAAGGCAAGGGAAAGCAAGGCAAGGCAAGGGTAACAGAAGGAACGGCACGGCAAGGGGAAACAAGGCTAAGGCACGGCAACGCACGGCTAGGCAATGCACGGCAAGGCAAGGAAAGGGTAACGCAAGGCAAGGCACGGTGAGGCAAGGCAAGGCTGATGCACGACAACGCACGGCTAGGCAATGCACGGCAAGGCAAGGAAAGGGTAACGCAAGGGAAGGCACGGTCAGGCGAGGCAAGGCTACAGCACGAAAACGCAAGGCTAGGCAATGCACGGCAAGGCAAGGAAAGGGTAACGCAAGGCAAGGCACGGTAAGGCGCGGCAAGGCTAAGGCACGACAACGCAAGGCTAGGCAATAAACGGAAGGCAAGCAAAGAGTAACGGAAGGCAAGGAAGGCAAGGGAAAGCAGGGGAAAGCAAGGGTAACGGAAGGAACGGCACGGTAAGGAGAAACAAGGCTAAGGCACGACAACGCAGGGCTAGGCAATGCACGGCAATGCAAGTAAAGGGTAGGTAACGCAAGGCAAGGCACTGTCAGGCGAGGCAAGGCTAAGGCACGACAACGCAAGGCTAGGCAATGCACGGAAGGAAAGCAAAGAGTAACGGAAGGCAATGAAAGGAAGGGAAAGCAAGGCAAGGTAAGGGTAACGCAAGGCAAGGCACGGTGAGGCAAGGCAAGGCTGATGCACGACCACGCACGGCTAGGCAATTCACGGCAAGGCAAGGAAAGGGTAACGCAAGGCAAGGCACGGTCAGGCGAGGCAAGGCTAAGGCACGACAACGCAAGGCTAGGCAATGCACGGAAGGCAAGCAAAGAGGAACGGAAGGCAAGGAAGGCAAGGGAAAGCAGGGGAAGGCAAGGGTAACGAAAGGAACGGCACGGTAAGGGCAAACAAGGCTAAGGCACGACAACACAGGGCTAGGCATTGAACGGCAAGGCAAGGAAAGGGTAACGCAAGGCAAGGCACGGTGAAGCAAGGCAAGGCTGATGCACGACAACGCACGGCTAGGCAATGCACGGCAAGGCAAGGAAAGGGTAACGCAAGGCAAGGCACGGTCAGGCGAGGCAAGGCTAAGGCACGACAACGCAAGGCTAGGCAATGCACGGCAAGGCAAGGAAAGGGTAACGCAAGGCAAGGCACGGTAAGGCGCGGCAAGGCTAAGGCACGACAACGCAAAGCTAGGCAATAAACGGAAGGCAAGCAAATAGTAACGGAAGGCAAGGAAGGCAAGGGAAAGCAGGGGAAGGCAAGGGTAACGGAAGGAACGGCACGGTAAGGGGAAACAAGGCTAAGGCACGACAACGCAGGGCTAGCCAATGCACGGCAAGGAAAGGAAAGGGTAACGCAAGGCAAGGCACCGTTACGCGAGGGAAGGCTAAGGCACGACAACGCAAGGCTAGGCAATGCACGGAAGGCAAGCAAAGAGTAACGGAAGGCAAGGAAGGCAAGGGAAAGCAAGGCAAGGCAAGGGTAACGGAAGGAACGGCACGGCAAGGGGAAACAAGGCTAAGGCACGGCAACGCACGGCTAGGCAATGCACGGCCAGGCAAGGAAAGGGTAACGCAAGGCAAGGCACGGTAAGGCAAGACAAGGCTAATGCACGACAACGCACGGCTAGGCAATGCACGGCGAGGCAAGGAAAGGGTAACGCAAGGCAAGGCACGGTGAGGCAAGGCAAGGCAAATGCACGACAACGCACGGCTAGGCAATGCACGGCAAGGCAAGGAAAGGGTAACTCAAGGCAAGGCACGGTCAGGCGAGGCAAGGCTCAGGCACGACAACGCAAGGCTAGGCAATGCACGGAAGGCAAGCAAAGAGTAACGGAAGGGAAGGAAGGCAAGGGAAAGCAGGGGAAGGCAAGGGTAACGAAAGGAACGGCACGGTAAGGGGAAACAAGGCTAAGGCACGACAACACAGGGCTAGGCAATGCAGGGCAAGGCAAGGAAAGGGTAACTCAAGGCAAGGCACGGTTCGGGGAGGAAGGCGAATGCACGACAAAGCAAGGCTAGGCAATGCACGGAAGGCAAGCAAAGAGTAACGGAAGGCAATGAAAGGAAGGGAAAGCAAGGCAAGGTAAGGGTAACGCAAGGCAAGGCACGGTGAGGCAAGGAAAGGCTGATGCACGACAACGCACGGCTAGGCAATTCACGGCAAGGCAAGGAAAGGGTAACGCAAGGCAAGGCACGGTCAGGCGAGGCAAGGCTAAGGCACGACAACGCAAGGCTAGGCAATGCACGGAAGGCAAGCAAAGAGTAACGGAAGGCAAGGAAGGCAAGGGAAAGCAGGGGATGGCAAGGGTAACGGAAGGAACGGCACGGTAAGGGGAAACAAGGCTAAGGCACGACAACACAGGGCTAGGCAATGCAGGGCAAGGCAAGGAAAGGGTAACGCAAGGCAAGGCACGGTTTGGGGAGGAAGGCGAATGCACGACAACGCAAGGCTAGGCAATGCACGGAAGGCAAGCAAAGAGTAACGGAAGGCAAGGAAGGCAAGGGAAAGCAAGGCAAGGCAAGGGTAACAGAAGGAACGGCACGGCAAGGGGAAACAAGGCTAAGGCACGGCAACGCACGGCTAGGCAATGCACGGCAAGGCAAGGAAAGGGTAACGCAAGGCAAGGCACGGTGAGGCAAGGCAAGGCTAATGCACGACAACGCACGGCTAGGCAATGCACGACAAGGCAAGGAAAGGGTAACGCAAGGGAAGGCACGGTCAGGCGAGGCAAGGCTAAGGCACGACAACGCAAGGCTAGGCAATGCACGGCAAGTCAAGGAAAGGGTAACGCAAGGCAAGGCACGGTCAGGCGAGGCAAGGCTAAGGCACGACAACGCAAGGCTAGGCAATAAACGGAAGGCAAGCAAACAGTAACGGAAGGCAAGGAAGGCAAGGGAAAGCAGGGGAAGGCAAGGGTAACGGAAGGAACGGCACGGTAAGGGGAAACAAGGCTAAGGCACGACAACGCAGGGCTAGCCAATGCACGGCAAGGAAAGGAAAGGGTAACGCAAGGCAAGGCACCGTTACGCGAGGCAAGGCTAGGGCACGACAACGCAAGTCTAGGCAATGCACGGAATGCAAGCAAAGAGTAACGGAAGGCAAGGAAGGCAAGGGAAAGCAAGGCAAGGCAAGGGTAACGGAAGGAACGGCACGGCAAGGGGAAACAAGGCTAAGGCACGGCAACGCACGGCTAGGCAATGCACGGCAAGGCAAGGAAAGGGGAACGCAAGGCAAGGTACTGTCAGGCGAGGCAAGGCTAAGGCACGACAACGCAAGGCTAGGCAATGCACGGAAGGAAAGCAAAGAGTAACGGAAGGCAATGAAAGGAAGGGAAAGCAAGGCAAGGTAAGGGTAACGCAAGGCAAGGCACGGTGAGGCAAGGCAAGGCTGATGCACGACAACGCACGGCTAGGCAATGCACGGCAAGGCAAGGAAAGGGTAACGCAAGGCAAGGCACGGTCAGGCGAGGCAAGGCAAAGGCACGACAACGCAAGGCTAGGCAATGAACGGAAGGCAAGCAAAGAGTAACGGAAGGCAAGGAAGGCAAGGGAAAGCAAGGGAAGGCAAGGGCAACGAAAGGAACGGCACGGTAAGGGGAAACAAAGCTAAGGCACGACAATGCAGGGCTAGGCAATGCACGGCAAGGCAAGGAAAGGGTAACGCAAGGCAAAGCACGGTGAGGCAAGACAAGGCAAATGCACGACAACGCACGGCTAGGCAATGCACGGCAAGGCAAGGAAAGGGTAAATCAAGGCAAGGCACGGTCAGGCGAGGCAAGGCTAAGGCACGACAACGCAAGGCTAGGCAATGCACGGAAGGCAAGCAAAGAGGAACGGAAGGCAAGGAAGGCAAGGGAAAGCAGGGGATGGCAAGGGTAACGAAAGGAACGGCACGGTAAGGGGAAACAAGGCTAAGGCACGACAACACAGGGCTAGGCAATGCAGGGCAAGGCAAGGAAAGGGTAACGCAAGGCAAGGCACGGTAAGGCGCGGCAAGGCTAAGGCACGACAACGCAAAGCTAGGCAATAAACGGAAGGCAAGCAAAGAGTAACGGAAGGCAAGGAAGGCAAGGGAAAGCAGGGGAAGGCAAGGGTAACGGAAGGAACGGCACGGTAAGGGGAAACAAGGCTAAGGCACGACAACGCAAGGCTAGCCAATGCACGGCAAGGAAAGGAAAGGGTAACGCAAGGCAAGGCACCGTTACGCTAGGGAAGGCTAAGGCACGACAACGCAAGGCTAGGCAATGCACGGAAGGCAAGCAAAGAGTAACGGAAGGCAAGGAAGGCAAGGGAAAGCAAGGCAAGGCAAGGGTAACAGAAGGAACGGCACGGCAAGGGGAAACAAGGCTAAGGCACGGCAACGCACGGCTAGGCAATGCACGGCAAGGCAAGGAAAGGGTAACGCAAGGCAAGGCACGGTGAGGCAAGGCAAGGCTGATGCACGACAACGCACGGCTAGGCAATGCACGGCAAGGCAAGGAAAGGGTAACGCAAGGCAAGGCACGGTCAGGCGAGGCAAGGCTACGGCACGACAACGCAAGGCTAGGCAATGCACGGCAAGGCAAGGAAAGGGTAACGCAAGGCAAGGCACGGTAAGGCGCGGCAAGTCTAAGGCACGACAACGCAAGGCTAGGCAATAAACGGAAGGCAAGCAAACAGTAACGGAAGGCAAGGAAGGCAAGGGAAAGCAGGGGAAGGCAAGGGTAACGGAAGGAACGGCACGGTAAGGGGAAACAAGGCTAAGGCACGACAACGCAGGGCTAGCCAATGCACGGCAAGGAAAGGAAAGGGTAACGCAAGGCAAGGCACCGTTACGCGAGGCAAGGCTAGGGCACGACAACGCAAGTCTAGGCAATGCACGGAATGCAAGCAAAGAGTAACGGAAGGCAAGGAAGGCAAGGGAAAGCAAGGCAAGGCAAGGGTAACGGAAGGAACGGCACGGCAAGGGGAAACAAGGCTAAGGCACGGCAACGCACGGCTAGGCAATGCACGGCAAGGCAAGGAAAGGGGAACGCAAGGCAAGGTACTGTCAGGCGAGGCAAGGCTAAGGCACGACAACGCAAGGCTAGGCAATGCACGGAAGGAAAGCAAAGAGTAACGGAAGGCAATGAAAGGAAGGGAAAGCAAGGCAAGGTAAGGGTAACGCAAGGCAAGGCACGGTGAGGCAAGGCAAGGCTGATGCACGACAACGCACGGCTAGGCAATGCACGGCCAGGCAAGGAAAGGGTAACGCAAGGCAAGGCACGGTGAGGCAAGGCAAGGCAAATGTACGACAACGCACGGCTAGGCAATGCACGGCAAGGCAAGGAAAGGGTAACGCAAGGCAAGGCACGGTCAGGCGAGGCAAGGCAAAGGCACGACAACGCAAGGCTAGGCAATGAACGGAAGGCAAGCAAAGAGTAACGGAAGGCAAGGAAGGCAAGGGAAAGCAAGGGAAGGCAAGGGCAACGAAAGGAACGGCACGGTAAGGGGAAACAAAGCTAAGGCACGACAATGCAGGGCTAGGCAATGCACGGCAAGGCAAGGAAAGGGTAACGCAAGGCAAAGCACGGTGAGGCAAGACAAGGCAAATGCACGACAACGCACGGCTAGGCAATGCACGGCAAGGCAAGGAAAGGGTAACTCAAGGCAAGGCACGGTCAGGCGAGGCAAGGCTAAGGCACGACAACGCAAGGCTACGCAATGCACGGAAGGCAAGCAAAGAGGAACGGAAGGCAAGGAAGGCAAGGGAAAGCAGGGGATGGCAAGGGTAACGAAAGGAACGGCACGGTAAGGGGAAACAAGGCTAAGGCACGACAACACAGGGCTAGGCAATGCAGGGCAAGGCAAGGAAAGGGTAACGCAAGGCAAGGCACGGTAAGGCGCGGCAAGGCTAAGGCACGACAACGCAAAGCTAGGCAATAAACGGGAGGCAAGCAAAGAGTAACGGAAGGCAAGGAAGGCAAGGGAAAGCAGGGGAAGGCAAGGGTAACGGAAGGAACGGCACGGTAAGGGGAAACAAGGCTAAGGCACGACAACGCAAGGCTAGCCAATGCACGGCAAGGAAAGGAAAGGGTAACGCAAGGCAAGGCACCGTTACGCGAGGGAAGGCTAAGGCACGACAACGCAAGGCTAGGCAATGCACGGAAGGCAAGCAAAGAGTAACGGAAGGCAAGGAAGGCAAGGGAAAGCAAGGCAAGGCAAGGGTAACGGAAGGAACGGCACGGCAAGGGGAAACAAGGCTAAGGCATGGCAACGCACGGCTAGGCAATGCACGGCCAGGCAAGGAAAGGGTAACGCAAGGCAAGGCACGGTAAGGCAAGACAAGGCTAATGCACGACAACGCACGGCTAGGCAATGCACGGCGAGGCAAGGAAAGGGTAACGCAAGGCAAGGCACGGTGAGGCAAGGCAAGGCAAATGCACGACAACGCACGGCTAGGCAATGCACGGCAAGGCAAGGAAAGGGTAACGCAAGGCAAGGCACGGTCAGGCGAGGCAAGGCTCAGGCACGACAACGCAAGGCTAGGCAATGCACGGAAGGCAAGCAAAGAGTAACGGAAGGGAAGGAAGGCAAGGGAAAGCAGGGGAAGGCAAGGGTAACGAAAGGAACGGCACGGTAAGGGGAAACAAGGCTAAGGCACGACAACACAGGGCTAGGCAATGCAGGGCAAGGCAAGGAAAGGGTAACGCAAGGCAAGGCACGGTTCGGGGAGGAAGGCGAATGCACGACAAAGCAAGGCTAGGCAATGCACGGAAGGCAAGCAAAGAGTAACGGAAGGCAATGAAAGGAAGGGAAAGCAAGGCAAGGTAAGGGTAACGCAAGGCAAGGCACGGTGAGGCAAGGAAAGGCTGATGCACGACAACGCACGGCTAGGCAATTCACGGCAAGGCAAGGAAAGGGTAACGCAAGGCAAGGCACGGTCAGGCGAGGCAAGGCTAAGGCACGACAACGCAAGGCTAGGCAATGCACGAAAGGCAAGCAAAGAGTAACGGAAGGCAAGGAAGGCAAGGGAAAGCAGGGGATGGCAAGGGTAACGGAAGGAACGGCACGGTAAGGGGAAACAAGGCTAAGGCACGACAACACAGGGCTAGGCAATGCAGGGCAAGGCAAGGAAAGGGTAACGCAAGGCAAGGCACGGTTTGGGGAGGAAGGCGAATGCACGACAACGCAAGGCTAGGCAATGCACGGAAGGCAAGCAAAGAGTAACGGAAGGCAAGGAAGGCAAGGGAAAGCAAGGCAAGGCAAGGGTAACAGAAGGAACGGCACGGCAAGGGGAAACAAGGCTAAGGCACGGCAACGCACGGCTAGGCAATGCACGGCAAGGCAAGGAAAGGGTAACGCAAGGCAAGGCACGGTGAGGCAAGGCAAGGCTGATGCACGACAACGCACGGCTAGGCAATGCACGGCAAGGCAAGGAAAGGGTAACGGAAGGCAAGGAACGGTCAGGCGAGGCAAGGCTAAGGCACGACAACGCAAGGCTAGGCAATGCACGGCAAGGCAAGGAAAGGGTAACGCAAGGCAAGGCACGGTAAGGCGCGGCAAGGCTAAGGCACGACAACGCAAGGCTAGGCAATAAACGGAATGCAAGCAAACAGTAACGGAAGGCAAGGAAGGCAAGGGAAAGCAGGGGAAGGCAAGGGTAACGGAAGGAACGGCACGGTAAGGGGAAACAAGGCTAAGGCACGACAACGCAGGGCTAGCCAATGCACGGCAAGGAAAGGGAAGGGTAACGCAAGGCAAGGCACCGTTACGCGAGGCAAGGCTAAGGCACGACAACGCAAGGCTAGGCAATGCACGGAAGGCAAGCAAAGAGTAACGGAAGGCAAGGAAGGCAAGGGAAAGCAAGGCAAGGCAAGGGCAACGAAAGGAATGGCACGGTAAGGGGAAACAAAGCTAAGGCACGACAATGCAGGGCTAGGCAATGCACGGCAAGGCAAGGAAAGGGTAACGCAAGGCAAAGCACGGTGAGGCAAGACAAGGCAAATGCACGACAACGCACGGCTTGGCAATGTACGGCAAGGCAAGAAAAGGGTAACTCAAGGCAAGGCACGGTCAGGCGAGGCAAGGCTAAGGCACGACAACGCAAGGCTAGGCAATGCACGGAAGGCAAGCAAAGAGTAACGGAAGGCAAGGAAGGCAAGGGAAAGCAGGGGAAGGCAAGGGTATCGAAAGGAACGGCACGGTAAGGGGAAACAAGGCTAAGGCACGACAACACAGGGCTAGGCAATGCAGGGCAAGGCAAGGAAAGGGTAACGCAAGGCAAGGCACGGTTTGGGGAGGAAGGCGAATGCACGACAACGCAAGGCTAGGCAATGCACGGAAGGCAAGCAAAGAGTAACGGAAGGCAAGGAAGGCAAGGGAAAGCAAGGCAAGGCAAGGGTAACAGAAGGAACGGCACGGCAAGGGGAAACAAGGCTAAGGCACGGCAACGCACGGCTAGGCAATGCACGGCAAGGCAAGGAAAGGGTAACGCAAGGCAAGGCACGGTGAGGCAAGGCAAGGCTGATGCACGACAACGCACGGCTAGGCAATGCACGGCAAGGCAAGGAAAGGGTATCGCAAGGCAAGGCACGGTCAGGCGAGGCAAGGCTAAGGCACGACAACGCAAGGCTAGGCAATGCACGGCATGGCAAGGAAAGGGTAACGCAAGGCAAGGCACGGTAAGGCGCGGCAAGGCAAATGCACGACAACGCAAGGCTAGGCAATGCACGGAAGGTAAGCAAAGAGTAACGGAAGGCAAGGGAAAGCAGGGGAAGGCAAGGGTAACGAAAGGAACGGCACGGTAAGGGGAAACAAGGCTAAGGCACGACAACACAGGGATAGGCAATGCAGGGCAAGGCAAGGAAAGGGTAACGCAAGGCAAGGCACGGTCAGGCGAGGCAAGGCTAAGGCACGACAACGCAAGGCTAGGCAATGCACGGAAGGCAAGCAAAGAGGAACGGAAGGCAAGGAAGCCTAGGGAAAGCAGGGAAAGGCAAGGGTAACGGAAGGAACGGCACGGTAAGGGCATACAAGACTAAGGCACGACAACACAGGGCTAGGCAATGCAGGGCAAGGCAAGGAAATGGTAACGCAAGGCAAGGCACGGTTTGGGGAGGCAAAGCTAATGCACGACAACGCAAGGCTAGGCAGTGCACGGCTAGGCAAGGAAAGAGTAACGGAAGGAAAGGAAGGCAAGGCAAAGCAAGGCAAGGCACGTGTAACAAAAGGCAAGGCACGGCAAGGGGAAACAAGGCTAAGGAACGGCAACGCACGGCTACGCAATGCACGGCCAGGCAAGGAAAGGGTAACGCAAGGCAAGGCACGGTAAGGCAAGACAAGGCTAATGCACGACAACGCACGGCTAGGTAATGCACGGCCAGGCAAGGAAAGGGTAACGCAAGGCAAGGCACGGTGAGGCAAGGCAAGGCAAATGCAAGACAACGCACGGCTAGGCAATGCACGGCAAGGCAAGGAAAGGGTAACGCAAGGCAAGACACGGTCAGGCGAGGCAAGGCTAAGGCACGACAACGCAAGGCTAGGCAATGCACGGAAGGCAAGCAAAGAGTAACGGAAGGCAAGGAAGGCAAGGGAAAGCAAGGGAAGGCAAGGGCAACGAAAGGAACGGCACGGTAAGGGGAAACAAAGCTAAGGCACGACAATGCAGGGCTAGGCAATGCACGGCAAGGCAAGGAAAGGGTAACGCAAGGCAAGGCACGGTGAGGCAAGACAAGGCAAATGCACGACAACGCATGGCTAGGCAATGCACGGCAAGGCAAGGAAAGGGTAACTCAAGGCAAGGCACGGTCAGGCGAGGCAAGGCTAAGGCACGACAACGCAAGGCTAGGCAATGCACGGAAGGCAAGCAAAGAGTAACGGAAGGCAAGGAAGGCAAGGGAAAGCATGGGAAGGCAAGGGTAACGAAAGGAACGGCACGGTAAGGGGAAACAAGGCTAAGGCACGACAACACAGGGCTAGGCAATGCAGGGCAAGGCAAGGAAAGGGTAACGCAAGGCAAGGCACGGTTTGGGGAGGAAGGCGAATGCACGACAACGCAAGGCTAGGCAATGCACGGAAGGCAAGCAAAGAGTAACGGAAGGCAAGGAAGGCAAGGGAAAGCAAGGCAAGGCAAGGGTAACAGAAGGAACGGCACGGCAAGGGGAAACAAGGCTAAGGCACGGCAACGCACGGCTAGGCAATGCACGGCAAGGCAAGGAAAGGGTAACGCAAGGCAAGGCACGGTAAGGCGCGGCAAGGCTAAGGCACGACAACGCAAGGCTAGGCAATAAACGGAAGGCAAGCAAAGAGTAACGGAAGGCAAGGAATGCAAGGGAAAGCAGGGGAAGGCAAGGGTAACGGAAGGAACGGCACGGTAAGGGGAAACAAGGCTAAGGCACGACAACGCAGGGCTAGCCAATGCACGGCAAGGAAAGGAAAGGGTAACGCAAGGCAAAGCACCGTTACGCGAGGCAAGGCTAGGGCACGACAACGCAAGGCTAGGCAATGCACGGAAGGCAAGCAAAGAGTAACGGAAGGCAAGGAAGGCAAGGGAAAGCAAGGCAAGGCAAGGGTAACGGAAGGAACGGCACGGCAAGTGGAAACAAGGCTAAGGCACGGCAACGCACGGCTAGGCAATGCACGGCAAGGCAAGGAAATGGTAACGCAAGGCAAGGCACTGTCAGGCGAGGCAAGGCTAAGGCACGACAACGCAAGGCTAGGCAATGCACGGAAGGAAAGCAAAGAGTAACGGAAGGCAATGAAAGGAAGGGAAAGCAAGGCAAGGTAAGGGTAACGCAAGGCAAGGCACGGTGAGGCAAGGCAAGGCTGATGCACGACAACGCACGGCTAGGCAATTCACGGCAAGGCAAGGAAAGGGTAACGCAAGGCAAGGCACGGTCAGGCGAGGCAAGGCTAAGGCACGACAACGCAAAGCTAGGCAATGCACGGAAGGCAAGCAAAGAGGAACGGAAGGCAAGGAAGGCAAGGGAAAGAAGGGGAAGGCAAGGGTAACGGAAGGAACGGCACGGTAAGGGGAAACAAGGCTAAGGCACGACAACGCAGGGCTAGCCAATGCACGGCCAGGCAAGGAAAGGGTAACGCAAGGCAAGGCACGGTAAGGTAAGCCAAGGCTAATGCACGACAACGCACGGCTAGGCAATGCACGGCGAGGCAAGGAAAGGGTAACGCAAGGCAAGGCACGGTGAGGCAAGGCAAGGCTGATGCACGACAACGCACGGCTAGGCAATTCACGGCAAGGCAAGGAAAGGGTAACGCAAGGCAAGGCACGGTCAGGCGAGGCAAGGCTAAGGCACGACAACGCAAGGCTAGGCAATGCACGGAAGGCAAGCAAAGAGTAACGGAAGGCAAGGAAGGCAAGGGAAAGCAGGGGATGGCAAGGGTAACGGAAGGAACGGCACGGTAAGGGGAAACAAGGCTAAGGCACGACAACACAGGGCTAGGCAATGCAGGGCAAGGCAAGGAAAGGGTAACGCAAGGCAAGGCACGGTGAGGCAAGGCAAGGCAAATGCACGACAACGCACGGCTAGGCAATGCACGGCAAGGCAAGGAAAGGGTAACGCAAGGCAAGGCACGGTCAGGCGAGGCAAGGCTAAGGCACGACAACGCAAGGCTAGGCAATGAACGGAAGGCAAGCAAAGAGTAACGGAAGGCAAGGAAGGCAAGGGAAAGCAAGGGAAGGCAAGGGCAACGAAAGGAACGGCACGGTAAGGGGAAACAAAGCTAAGGCACGACAATGCAGGGCTAGGCAATGCACGGCAAGGCAAGGAAAGGGTAACGCAAGGCAAAGCACGGTGAGGCAAGACAAGGCAAATGCACGACAACGCACGGCTAGGCAATGCACGGCAAGGCAAGGAAAGGGTAACTCAAGGCAAGGCACGGTCAGGCGAGGCAAGGCTAAGGCACGACAACGCAAGGCTAGGCAATGCACGGAAGGCAAGCAAAGAGGAACGGAAGGCAAGGAAGGCAAGGGAAAGCAGGTGAAGGCAAGGGTAACGAAAGGAACGGCACGGTAAGGGGAAACAAGGCTAAGGCACGACAACACAGGGCTAGGCAATGCAGGGCAAGGCAAGGAAAGGGTAACGCAAGGCAAGGCACGGTTTGGGGAGGAAGGGGAATGCACGACAACGCAAGGCTAGGCAATGCACGGAAGGCAAGCAAAGAGTAACGGAAGGCAAGGAAGGCAAGGGAAAGCAAGGCAAGGCAAGGGTAACGGAAGGAACGGCACGGCAAGGGGAAACAAGGCTAAGGCACGGCAACGCACGGCTAGGCAATGCACGGCCAGGCAAGGAAAGGGTAACGCAAGGCAAGGCACGGTAAGGCGCGGCAAGGCTAAGGCACGACAACGCAAAGCTAGGCAATAAACGGAAGGCAAGCAAAGAGTAACGGAAGGCAAGGAAGGCAAGGGAAAGCAGGGGAAGGCAAGGGTAACGGAAGGAACGGCACGGTAAGGGGAAACAAGGCTAAGGCACGACAACACAGGGCTAGGCAATGCAGGGCAAGGCAAGGAAAGGGTAACGCAAGGCAAGGCACGGTTCGGGGAGGAAGGCGAATGCACGACAAAGCAAGGCTAGGCAATGCACGGAAGGCAAGCAAAGAGTAACGGAAGGCAATGAAAGGAAGGGAAAGCAAGGCAAGGTAAGGGTAACGCAAGACAAGGCACGGTGAGGCAAGGAAAGGCTGATGCACGACAACGCACGGCTAGGCAATTCACGGCAAGGCAAGGAAAGGGTAACGCAAGGCAAGGAACGGTCAGGCGAGGCAAGGCTAAGGCACGACAACGCAAGGCTAGGCAATGCACGGAAGGCAAGCAAAGAGTAACGGAAGGCAAGGAAGGCAAGGGAAAGCAGGGGAAGGCAAGGGTAACGGAAGGAACGGCACGGTAAGGGGAAACAAGGCTAAGGCACGACAACACAAGGCTAGGCAATGCAGGGCAAGGCAAGGAAAGGGTAACGCAAGGCAAGGCACGGTTTGGGGAGGAAGGCGAATGCACGACAACGCAAGGCTAGGCAATGCACGGAAGGCAAGCAAAGAGTAACGGAAGGCAAGGAAGGCAAGGGAAAGCAAGGCAAGGGTAACAGAAGGAACGGCACGGCAAGGGGAAACAAGGCTAAGGCACGGCAACGCACGGCTAGGTAATGCACGGCAAGGCAAGGAAAGGGTAACGCAAGGCAAGGCACGGTGAGGCAAGGCAAGGCTGATGCACGACAACGCACGGCTAGGCAATGCACGGCAAGGCAAGGAAAGGGTAACGGAAGGCAAGGCACGGTCAGGCGAGGCAAGGCTAAGGCACGACAACGCAAGGCTAGGCAATGCACGGCAAGGCAAGGAAAGGGTAACGCAAGGCAAGGCACGGTAAGGCGCGGCAAGGCTAAGGCACGACAACGCAAGGCTAGGCAATAAACGGAAGGCAAGCAAACAGTAACGGAAGGCAAGGAAGGCAAGGGAAAGCAGGGGAAGGCAAGGGTAACGGAAGGAACGGCACGGTAAGGGGAAACAAGGCTAAGGCACGACAACGCAGGGCTAGCCAATGCACGGCAAGGAAAGGGAAGGGTAACGCAAGGCAAGGCACCGTTACGCGAGGCAAGGCTAAGGCACGACAACGCAAGGCTAGGCAATGCACGGAAGGCAAGCAAAGAGTAACGGAAGGCAAGGAAGTCAAGGGAAAGCAAGGCAAGGCAAGGGCAACGAAAGGAATGGCACGGTAAGGGGAAACAAAGCTAAGGCACGACAATGCAGGGCTAGGCAATGCACGGCAAGGCAAGGAAAGGGTAACGCAAGGCAAAGCACGGTGAGGCAAGACAAGGCAAATGAACGACAACGCACGGCTTGGCAATGTACGGCAAGGCAAGGAAAGGGTAACTCAAGGCAAGGCACTGTCAGGCGAGGCAAGGCTAAGGCACGACAACGCAAGGCTAGGCAATGCACGGAAGGCAAGCAAAGAGTAACGGAAGGCAAGGAAGGCAAGGGAAAGCAGGGGAAGGCAAGGGTATCGAAAGGAACGGCACGGTAAGGGGAAACAAGGCTAAGGCACGACAACACAGGGCTAGGCAATGCAGGGCAAGGCAAGGAAAGGGTAACGCAAGGCAAGGCACGGTAAGGCGAGGCAAGGCTAATGCACGACAAACGCAAGGCTAGGCAATGCACGGAAGGCAAGCAAAGAGTAACGGAAGGCAAGGAAGGCAAGGGAAAGCAAGGGAAGGCAAGGGTAACGGAAGGAACGGCACGGCAAGGGGAAACAAGGCTAAGGCACGGCAACGCACGGCTAGGCAATGCACGGCAAGGCAAGGAAAGGGTAACGCAAGGCAAGGCACGGTGAGGCAAGGCAAGGCTGATGCACGACAACGCACGGCTAGGCAATGCACGGCAAGGCAAGGAAAGGGTATCGCAAGGCAAGGCACGGTCAGGCGAGGCAAGGCTAAGGCACGACAATGCAAGGCTAGGCAATGCACGGCAAGGCAAGGAAAGGGTAACGCAAGGCAAGGCACGGTAAGGCGCGGCAAGGCTAAGGCACGACAACGCAAGGCTAGGCAGTAAACGGAAGGCAAGCAAAGAGTAACGGAAGGCAAGGAAGGCAAGGGAAAGCAGGGGAAGGCAAGGGTAACGGAAGGAACGGCACGGTAAGGGGAAACAAGGCTAAGGCACGACAACGCAGGGCTAGCCAATGCACGGCAAGGAAAGGAAAGGGTAACGCAAGGCAAGGCACCGTTACGCGAGGCAAGGCTAGGTCACGACAACGCAAGGCTAGGCAGTGCACGGCTAGGCAAGGAAAGAGTAACGGAAGGAAAGGAAGGCAAGGCAAAGCAAGGCAAGGCAAGTGTAACAAAAGGCAAGGCACGGCAAGGGGAAACAAGGCTAAGGAACGGCAACGCACGGCTACGCAATGCACGGCTAGGCAAGGAAAGGGTAACGCAAGGCAAGGCACGGTAAGGCAAGCCAAGGCTAATGCACCACAACGCACGGCTAGGCAATGCACGGCGAGGCAAGGAAAGGGTAACGCAAGGCAAGGCACGGTGAGGCAAGGCAAGGCAAATGCACGACAACGCACGGCTAGGCAATGCAACGGCAAGGCAAGGAAAGGGTAACGCAAGGCAAGGCACGGTGAGGCTAGGCAAGGCTAATGCACGACAACGCAAGGCTAGGCAATGCACGGAAGGCAAGCAAAGAGTAACGGAAGGCAAGGAAGGCAAGGGAAAGCAGGGGAAGGCAAGGGTAACGAAAGGAACGGCACGGTAAGGGGAAACAAGGCTAAGGCACAACAACACAGGGATAGGCAATGCAGGGCAAGGCAAGGAAAGGGTAACGCAAGGCAAGGCAGGGTTCGGGGAGGAAGGCGAATGCACGACAACGCAAGGCTAGGCAATGCACGGAAGGCAAGCAAAGAGTAACGGAAGGCAATGAAAGGAAGGGAAAGCAAGGCAAGGTAAGGGTAACGCAAGGCAAGGCACGGTGAGGCAAGGCAAGGCTGATGCACGACAACGCACGGCTAGGCAATTCACGGCAAGGCAAGGAAAGGGTAACGCAAGGCAAGGCACGGTCAGGCGAGGCAAGGCTAAGGCACGACAACGCAAGGCTAGGCAATGCACGGAAGGCAAGCAAAGAGGAACGGAAGGCAAGGAAGCCTAGGGAAAGCAGGGAAAGGCAAGGGTAACGGAAGGAACGGCACGGTAAGGGCAAACAAGACTAAGGCACGACAACACAGGGCTAGGCAATGCAGGGCAAGGCAAGGAAATGGTAACGCAAGGCAAGGCACGGTTTGGGGAGGCAAAGCTAATGCACGACAACGCAAGGCTAGGCAGTGCACGGCTAGGCAAGGAAAGAGTAACGGAAGGAAAGGAAGGCAAGGCAAAGCAAGGCAAGGCACGTGTAACAAAAGGCAAGGCACGGCAAGGGGAAACAAGGCTAAGGAACGGCAACGCACGGCTACGCAATGCACGGCCAGGCAAGGAAAGGGTAACGCAAGGCAAGGCACGGTAAGGCAAGACAAGGCTAATGCACGACAACGCACGGCTAGGTAATGCACGGCCAGGCAAGGAAAGGGTAACGCAAGGCAAGGCACGGTGAGGCAAGGCAAGGCAAATGCAAGACAACGCACGGCTAGGCAATGCACGGCAAGGCAAGGAAAGGGTAACGCAAGGCAAGGCACGGTCAGGCGAGGCAAGGCTAAGGCACGACAACGCAAGGCTAGGCAATGAACGGAAGGCAAGCAAAGAGTAACGGAAGGCAAGGAAGGCAAGGGAAAGCAAGGGAAGGCAAGGGCAACGAAAGGAACGGCACGGTAAGGGGAAACAAAGCTAAGGCACGACAATGCAGGGCTAGGCAATGCACGGCAAGGCAAGGAAAGGGTAACTCAAGGGAAGGCACGGTGAGGCAAGACAAGGCAAATGCACGACAACGCACGGCTAGGCAATGCAAGGCAAGGCAAGGAAAGGGTAACTCAAGGCAAGGCACGGTCAGGCGAGGCAAGGCTAAGGCACGACAACGCAAGGCTAGGCAATGCACGGAAGGCAAGCAAAGAGTAACGG